>NW_027670278.1:0-139445 GCF_964188305.1 Podarcis bocagei | reverse complement strand
ACTTCTGCCAAGTGAGCAGACAATGAATGCCAAGTCTCCATCCCCAAGGACCCTATTTCTGGGTACCAGGGGCACTCGCAAGCAATATGACATAACAATCGTTCAATTTCTTTCAAGGAAATATGCACACCTGCTACTCTCTGTCTGACTAAATGAAACTGCTCTTTAGCATGCTCTTTTTGGGACTTTGTAAGCTCCCCCCACATACTCACGGTGTAGCGCGCTGAGACTTTTCCAGTCGAGTGAAGTATGAGGCTGCGTAAAGGGATCTGGCACGTCGAGGGTCACCAGATGTTGGGTTGAAATGAACGACAGACGAGTAGGTAGGTGTCATACGGGAGGCGTCTCTCGAGCAAGCCTCGGAGACTCCCTTTTATTGGATATTATACAGCGTTTGCCACGTGTGTGCTTGTTGCTGATTGGTTAACATAAGTACAAAGCAAGGGTTCCATATAAGACATTAATTATTCATTCTTCATTTCATTTTATTGCATTAGCCGTGTGGCCATAGCATGATATACATTGAAATAACAACATAAAATGGGGGAGGGGAGGTAAAGGTAGATATCATCCTGGGCGATTACTTAAAGAAAGGGAAAAAAAACTGCTGAGGCTGGAGGAGGACCGTTAAAGGGTCCTTCAGCTCCTCAGATATGTCCTAACTCGATTGTCCTTGTGCAATAAGGCTACTTGGAACTTCGTTCGGTTGTGCGGCGTACCGACTGCAGCTGTGATGTTAAGGAAGAAGTTAGTGCCGCTTTCCTCTTCATCACACTAAGCAGGAAGTTAGCTGTCATCTTGGTAATCCAACAATCAGAATCCTGCAAAAGGAGGGACACTATCCAAGGCTGGATTGGGAGATGAAGCTTATTCACGAGGGGAGTTAAAAACCGAGATCTTTCAACTGTCCAGTTGGGACAGAAGAGCATTACATGTTCCATTGTCTCCAGGGTCGTGTCATTACAGGTGCATGTTCTATTTGCGATTGGGAACTCTGGAATAATGACCCGACAGAACTGCTGTAGGAAAACAGTTGAGACGGGCACAGGTAAAGGCCCTACGCTTAGCCTCCGAGGAAATTGTGAAGCAGTATAGAGGGATCCCTTCAGGGGGTGGAATAGCTAGGGCTAGGCCTGAACACGGTCCTCTTGCATAGGAGGCTGTGTTAGAGAAGTCAAGTTGCTGTAGTTTCTTTTTGATTAGAGGTAGGGCCGCCGGGCTGATACACTCTAAGTTAAGAATAGTTTTACAATTCAAATTGAGAAGAGAGCGGAATTTGAGGTTAATTGTAGTTTTCCAAGGGGAATTATGAATGTCTCTTAGGATCAGATTGGAAAAACCACCTCTAATTCGAGCATCTGATGCTAATAGGTGGAAGCTGTAGGAAATGGCTCGACTCCATGCTCTTTTAACAATTGAGGGCTGGGCGAACTCGAGTCGTAGGGCTGCACCTGAGACACATCTTGGGACGCTGGAAAGAGATCTCAGAAACATGAAGAGGGCGATCCAAGTTACCTGATATTGCTGTAGTCCATACTTCGCATCCATATAATAATTTAGGGACAACTTTGGCATTAAATATTTGAATTGCTGCTGGAAGATGTTTGCCGCCCTTCTGGTGGTAAAATCGGACTATGGCGTTAGAGGTCGTAGTTGCAGCGAGAAAGGCAGATTGTAGATGGGTGGTCCAGGACAGATTATAAGTGAATATTATGCCTAGATATTTAAAGGCTTTTACCTTTTCTAAGTAGCCACCTGTGATCTTAAGCGGCTCCAACTTGAGTTTGCGGGAACGAGTGAAGTGGAGGACTTTCGGTTTTTTATAATTAATGTTAAGAGCTTCCGCCTTACAATAGGCGATAAATGCATTAACTGCATTTGCTAGGTCCGCAGCTGTTCTGGATAAGATGACGGCATCATCAGCATAGAAAAGGGAAGCAACGGGGTGGCCTGCTAAGTGAGGAGGATACTTAGATGCTAGCTTCAAAGTGGAAATTGCATCGTGAAGATAGAGATTAAACAATAAAGGGGCCAAGAGACAACCTTGTCGGACGCCCTTGGCCGTTGGAAATGGAGTAGTGAGGGAGCCGTTGGGACCGCTTCGGACGCGGGCTGTGGTGTTTGAATAAAGGGAAATAATTAGGGAGAGGAGGTGCGGATCAATTCCCAGATGGGCAAGTTTGGACCATAATCTCTGCCTAGGACATTAATCATAGACAGGTTAAAGGTTGGGAAAAGGAACGCGGAGTTTACACAGGCATGGTTTCGGACTGCCCGTACCAGAGTGGTACGAAAAGGAATGTACAAGGAGGGGTAAGTACAGATTGATATGGTGTGAACTCAAGGTGAACAGAACGTACCAGGGTGATGAGGGAATGTCTTAGCATCAGCACGGTTTGTGCAGCATGAGCAGAACAAAGCTTAGAAGCAAGACTTCCCATCATGCCACAGTTATGTGCAGAAGCAATGCTTCCCATCATGCCATGGTCATGTGCAAAAACAATGCTTTCCTTCAACACCCGTTTTGGGTGGCATGGCTATCTTAATTATGGGAAAATAAAGACGCATAGGAGTTTTTCAAATCATATAATAAGAAATGCTATATATAAGGTATGGGGAAAATACAAAAGATATTTGGAACAGAAAACCCCAAGATGGAACTCTCCACTAGAAGCAATCACTGTTAAAAAAAGCAACAACATCAAAGAGAACTGGATAACGTATAACACAATATTAAGGGGGGGAGGAGGAGGGTCAACTAATATTGATAAGTTATGAGAAAATAAAAGATCACTTTTCTACTTGGCTAGATTACTTCCAGGTGAATAAAGTGTTCAGACAGGATAAGCAGATAGGTTTTGAAAAGGAGCCTTCAAGATTTGAAAGAGAACTACTGAATAGTAAAACCAAAATAATCACAAAAATGTATAGACTTCTTTTAGACTACGAAGTAATGGATGAGGAGGTTAAGGCTTCAATGATAAAGTGGGCCCAAGATGTGGGCCGTCCAATTATGCTAAAAGATGGGAGAAACTGATGGAATGTAAATTTGAAATTTGCAGCCAGCTATAATATAAGAGAGAACATGATGAAAACGGCTCATAGGTGGTACCTCACTCCTTCCAGATGATCAAGAATGGATAAAAATTTGGCGAATGCTTGTTGGAGATGTGGAGGAAATAACGGTGACATGAGACACATGTGGTGGACGTGTGAAAAGATTAAGATTTTTTTTGGGGGGGATATACGATGAATTAAAAAAAATGATGGGGATAACTTTTACGAAAAAAACGGAGGCATTTCTATGAAGTATTTTAGATAAAGTGATCCCAAAAAATCTAAGAGAGGTATTCTTGTATGCAACCGCAGCAGCTCGTATACTTGTGGCCAAGGGATGGAAAGATCACGAGGCTCCAAAAATAACAGATTCGCGGACTTTCGGGTTAGTGCGCTTGGCTAATGGCGGATTGCCTCCGAGCTCCGGAGGGAATCGGCTTTGTGGAAGACGGGTCATGCCACGGCGGCGACGCGGGGACTCTCAGAAACCACAGGCGCGGAAGCCTGTGGACGTGGTGACTCGGTGGGCACCATTCGCGCCCTCCCCGACCCACGAAGAAGCCTTTTTAAAGGCTTCGGAGCGGGTGACGGAGAGTGGCGTGGTGCTGTGAGTAGACCGCTTCTTCTACAGAGCCATGGCCGGAGAGCGCTGACTTCTTCCTTTGAACAATTGGACTGCAAAAGTAACAACCCGTGAGTAGTACGGAAATTGGGCTTAAAAAGTTTTCTTTTATATTCGGCACGACCGGGGGGAGCGTTAAAAGGAAGTCCCCCCCCCCGTCTTGTAGGCAACTTAAAGCAAGAATTGGACAACTAAGGTCGAGAGACCACTTTTCTCTTTGCGAGAAAAAAAGTTATTAATTCCATGATTTGGCATTATAAGTATTTTGCTGGAGGACAAGAACTGATTTTTAGGAGCTAATGCGCAACCCCCCGGGATCCGGGAGCGATCCGCGAGAGAGCCTGTTGAGGAGAGATAAAGAGTTTGTCAGCTGTCAAACGAGCTGTCAAAATTAGAAAAATTTGCCTTCTGTTATTTCTGCTGGTTATTTCTGATACATTTGACTTTAAGTCGTTGAAAATAAAGAAAAAATAAAAACAAAGTAACTAGACTGTTGGAGAAAGAATACTAAGTAACCAGAACCCCTCTAGAGGGGGTCCTGAGACATTACAATGGCTGCAGATGGAAAAATACAGGCTGAGCTAGATAGAATGTTCTTCTCGTGGGAAAATTACAAGAACAGAGTGAAGCTCTGGCTACAGATGTTATGACCTTGAATTCTAAAGTAAACGATCTTGTTGATGGTGCCAAGGACTTGACTCAAGAAAATTTTGCAGCTGAACAAGAAGAGATGTTTGCAGACTCAGAGGAGTTGGAAGGAGGAGCTGAAATGTTGCAGGTGAAAAAGGACAACCAGAGTCCTGTAAAAATGGATTACAAAGATAACAAAACCTGGATGATGAAAATGTGGTTTGAACTTGAGAATGAAGATTGGAGAGATCTCCCTATGGGGAGATCGGAAGACCTATGGATTACAAATTTGATCAAGGTGAAAGTTGCAGCTTTTGGGACATTTGGGTCATTTGGACTTAAAAGGAACAAGAAACATGATTTGGGCTCCACTTTTGAATACGGAGGTCTGGTTGGAAGAAAAGTAGACCCCTTCGGGACAGAGCTTCTCCGAGATTCGATGTTCACGATAAAGGACTACCAACAAAACCGGCAGAGAGGGGCTGAAAGAGATTTGAGGGCCTTGGACGTGAGGGATCCGGGCTGAGAGTTGATACATTGATGGATATTCTTTGGGGATCGAAACCAGGAAGGGGGGGGGAGAGTTTTGAAACCCAAAGGGTGCATAATTATATGTTGTTTTCTGTTATTTTGGTTTGTAAATAATATAAAAATTGGGAAATTTGTGGAAGGGAAATTGGGTCAACCTTAGAAAAGTATGTAAAGGATGTGTATTTTGGTTTAATTGAGGTTTGCAAGTCAAATTTGGTTAATTAAGAAGAATTAAGTAAAATATTAATAAGGTAAAAGTTAGAGATAAGAACTTGCTGAGTTAACTATTGAAGTTGGGATGCAGGAGGGGGAGGTGTGGGGAAGTCAGGGAAAGTGATTAAGAAACTAGGGAATTGAAATTACATGTGTTTGTCTTTGTGTTTGTATGTCTGTGTTGTGTATTGTCTGTGTTTGTGTACATTGTGAAAATACAATAATTTTTTTAAAAAAAAACAAACAAAAATAAAAGATTGGCAAATCAAATTACAGGAATTGGTGGAGACGGCTCAATTGACTAGCAAACTCAGAGGAATCTCAAAGCAAAAATTTGCAGAAAAATGCGATGGTTATACAAGATATGTTCAAAAATACAATAATAGTTTTGACTCCGTGCTAGCATTCGAGTGATAAAGGAACTAAAAGGAGGTGGACAACAATTAAGGATTTATTATGCTTTCAGAGTGTATTGGAAAGTTTATATAGAAAGGATTATTGTTTTGTGTACATTCCATTGTAAGAATGGAAACAGAGCCAGAGCCACAGCCACAGCCTGAGTCTGAAACAGTCCTTGATAGAGTGCCAGAGCCAGAGCGAGACCCTGAATCAGTGCCAGAACCAAGCCCTCATTCAGAACCAGAGCCTGATAAAGAGCCAGAACCGGAACCAGAGCAACAGCCACAGCCTGAGTCTGAAACAGCCTTTGATAGAGAGCCAGAACCAGAGAATCAGAATCGGAATCAGAGTCAGAACCAGATCTTCGGTAAAGACGTGGTCTGGTCTTAGCGCAACTGCTCCTCCCACCTGCAATAACAGAGAGTGGGTGTTCCAATACGGAGCGAAGCCGCATGTCATGGCCGGAGAGCGCTGACTTCTTTCTTTGAACATTTGGACTTTAAAAGTAACAACCCGTGAGTAGTACAGAAATTGGAACTAAAAATCGTTTTTTCTGAATTTGGCACGATCGGGGGAGGTGCTAAAAGGAAGTCCGTCTCCCCTTCCTGTAGATAAATTAAAGCAAGAATTGATAACTAAGGTTGAGAGAACATCCTTCTCTTTACGGGATAAAAGCTATTAATTCCACGACTTGGCAATATAAGTAACTTTGCTGGAGGATAAGAACTGATTTTAAGAGCTGAAGTGCAACCCCCCGGGACCCGGGAGTGATCCGCAAGAGAGCCTGCTGAGGAGACATAAAGAGTTTGACAGCTGTCAAATTAGCTGTCAAAGTTGGAAAAGGAAAAAAAAAGGTTTCTGCTATCTTTGCTGGTTATTTTTGTTACAATTTGACTTTAAACTGTTGAAAATAAAGAAGAATAGAAACAAATTAACTTGAATGTTGGATTGGAGGTGGAAGGAATATTAAGTAACTAGAATCCCTCTAGAGGGGGTTCTGAGACATTACAATGGCTGCAGGTGGAAAAATACAGGCTGAGCTGGATAGAATGTTTTTTCTCTTGGGAAAGTTACAAGGTCAGAGTGAAGCTTTGGCTACAAATGCTACAACTTTGAATTTAAAAGTAAACAAACTTGTTGAATGTGTCAAGGACTTGACTCAAGAAACCTATGCAGCTGAACAAGAAGAGATATGTGCTGTTTCAGAGGAGTGGGAAGGAGGAGCTGAAATGCCGCAGACGACAAAGGAGAGCCAGAGGCCTGCTAAGATAGATGCTAAGAAAAACAAGATTTGGATTATGAGAGCTTGGTTTGAATTAGAGAATGAAGAATGGAGGGATATCCCTATGGGGAGATCTGAAGACCTATGGATTACAAATCTGATCAAGGCGAAAGTTGGAGCTTTGGGGACATTTGGGACATTTGGACTTAAAAGCAACAAGAAACAAGATTTGGGCTCCACTTTTGAACATGGAGGTCTGGTTGGAAGAAACATAGACCCTATAGGGACAGAGCTTCTCCGAGACCTGATGTCTAATATAAAGGACTACCAAAAAAACCGGCAGAGAGGGACTGAGAGAGATTTGAGGGCCTCGGACGTGAGATCTCCAGGCTGATAGTTCATGGACTGATGGACATTTTTTGGGGATCGAAACCGGGAAAGGGGGGGTGAGAGATTTAGAATCCAAAGGGTGAATAATTATATGTTGTTTTTCTGTTATTTTGTTTTGCAATTAATATAAAAATTGGGAAATTCGTGGAAGGGAATTTGGATCGACCTTAGAAAAGGGTGTAAAGAATGAGTATTGTTGTTTAAATTGAGGTCTATAACTTAAAATTGGTTAATTAAGATGAATTAAGTATAATAATAATAAGGTAAAAGTTGGGGACAAGAACTTACTGAGCTAATTATTGGAATTGGAATACAAGAAGGTGAGGTGTGGGGAAGTCACGGAAAGATGTTAAGAAAATAAGGATTTGAAACTATACTTGTTATTTGTGTTGTGTTTGTTTGTGTTTTTGTGTTTGTTTAAAACTTTAATAAAAATGTATTTTTTTAAAAAAAAGAAGTAGTATCACGAACAACATCTTAAAAGACGGAACCATGCCGGATTCTGGGAAATACAGCCTTATTGCATGAATTCCAAAACAGGGAACAGACAATCTACTTATTAACAACTATAGGCCTATCACACTTCTAAAGAACGATTATAAATTATATGCAAATATTTTAGCCGAAAGATCAAAAAAAGGCTTCCAGATGATGATGATACACAATGACCAAGCTGGCTTTTTGCCCGGGAGGCACATTTATAGCAACACTAGAAACATTATAAACATATTAGCGTATTTAGACTTAAGAATAGAAAAGAAGGCAGTCTTAATGGCTATAGATGCAGAAAAAGCTTTCGACAGGGTATCCTGGAAATTTATGAAAGGTCTATTACACCATAACGGATTTTGGTATACAGTATATAAAAGGGATTGAAGCAATATAATCAAAACAAAAAGCTAAAATCATAATCAATGGAAATTTATCACAGGAGTGTGAAATCAGTAAAGGGGTCAGACAAGGTCGCCCGCTATCCCCCTTAATTTTCATATTAACATTGGAAGTTTTATGTAAACAAATTAGGGAAGAAAAAGAAATAAAAGGGATTATGCTGGGAAATAGAAGTTACAAAATGAGGGCATTTGCTGATGATTTAATTATAACTACGGAGTAACCAAAACAGAGTTTAAGAAAGGCGTTGGAAATAATATATGGCTACGGTAAAGTTGCGGGGTTCAAAATGAATTTAAACAAGACAAAACTATTAGTTAAAAATATGTCGCCAGATGAAAAAGCAGAATTAGAACAAATAATACACATTAAAATCTACCCCAAAATCAAGTATTTAGGATTATGGATAACACCAAAGAATATTAACTTATATGAAGATAATTATACCCATTGGTGGAAAGATATCAAAAGACAGTTAGAGACATGGACAAGGTTAAATTTATCATTCCTGGGCCGCATTTCGGTAATTAAAATGATAGTTTTACCGAAGCTACTCTTTCTATTCCAAACGATTCCAATTACAGGAAAGACCAGCAGTATCAACAAGTGGCAAAAAGAAATTTATAAATTTTTGTGGAAGGGTAAAAGACCAAGAGTAAAGCACAAGATATTAATAGATATTGTAGAAAGAGGTGGATACGGGTTACCGGATTTGAAGCTATATTATGAAGCCTCATGTCTTCTCTGGTTGAAAGATTGGTATTTATTAAAAAATTGGGATATTTTAGATCTAGAAGGTCATGACACCCTGTTGGGGTGAAATGAACGACAGACGAGTAGGGAGGTGTCATACGGGAGGCGTCTCTCGAGCAAGCCTCGGAGACTCCCTTTTATTGGATATTATACAGCGTTTGCCACGTGTGTGCTTCTTGCTGTTTCGTTAACATAAGTACAAAGCAAGGGTTGTATATAAGACATTAATTATTGCATATAAGACATTAATCATAGACAGGTTAAAGGTTGGGAAAAGGAACGCAGAGTTTACACAGGTATGGTTTTGGACTGCCTGTACCAGAGTGGTACGAAAAGGAATGTACAAGGAGGGGTAAGTACAGATTGATATTGTAATGGGAATTGGGGTTGCTCGTGCGTAAAGGATGCTGAAGTTCTAGGCAATGTTGCCTGGCTAAACCTTTCCCTGGCTGGACACCTCCACCTCCCCCCAGAACCCCCCTCACCTCCGTCCCGTTCCTTTGGCCTAAATTCCTCCCTTCCCTCTGACGGCGATGCGGGAAATCCCCTGAAGGAGCTACCCCCATCCTCTGAAGATTCAAACATAGCTCTCCACCTGCTGCTATCTCTTCGTACCGGATCACCCTCCCAGTCCGATTCCTCACCCTCAGATTCCTCTCCTTCCTCCTTGTCGGAGGCCGGAAACCCCACAAACTCTTCTTCCTCATCTGTAGTGCCAAATTGCTCCTCCCAGAACCTCGCTACCGGTTTGGGCTTCCTTGGGAACCTGCTGTGAAACTCCCCCCTGAGATCCTCATCCCTGATGATCTCCGCAGGAACCCACGTGTTTTCCGACTCAGGTTCCCCCTCCCAAGCCACCAAATACTCCACTACCCCTCCTCTCAATCTTGAATCAAGTATTTCCGTGGCTTGACTGCTGAGTTCCCTCTCCTCTATGCGTGGGTGAGTGGGGACCTCTCTCTCTCGCCCCGGAAATTCCAGCCCCTCCCTGTACAGAGAGAGTAGGGACCTATGGAACACCGGGTGTAGTTTCATACTGGTCGGCAACTTGAGCCGAAAGGCCACTGGATTGACCTGCTTTGTTACCTCGAAAGGTCCCAGCCGCCTGGGCCGCAATTTCTTGCACCCTCCCTTGAAAGGTAACCCCTGGGTTGACAACCACACCCGGTCCCCCACCCGTATGGTTTCTCCTTCCCTGCGGTGCTTGTCTGCATGCCTCTTATACACTTCCTTGGCCCTTTCCAAGTTCATTTTAAGTTGTTGGTGTAAGGCTTCCATTTCTTCCACAAACTGCTCCGCTGCTGGCACACTCCACCTCTCCTCCCCACCCCCTGGGAAAGCCCTGGGATGACACCCGTAATTGGCCATGAACGGGCTCATCCCCGTGGACACGTGTTCCGCGTTATTGTACGCAAATTCTGCCAGCCCCAGTTTATCCACCCAGTCGTTCTGCCTCTCGCTGACATAGCAGCGTAGATATTGTTGGAGTATACTGTTCGCTCTTTCCACTTGTCCGTTGGTCTCTGGCTGTCTGGCCGTCGAGAAGCTCACCTCGACTTCCAGTAAGCTCATGAGCTTCCTCCAGAACCGGGAAGTAAATTGCTTCCCTCGGTCGGACAAAACCCTCAAGGGGGCGCCATGCAGTCTGAAGATGTGATCCACAAACAGCCTGGCAGTTTCCTCTGCCGTCACCGCATGCGAGCAAGCGATAAAATGGCACATTTTTGTTAACAGGTCAACAACCACCATGACAGCTGTTTTCCCTCTCGATTTGGGCATATCTGTCATAAAATCTATGGACACCACCTCCCATGGTTTTCCCGGTGTGGGTAAAGGTTCCAGTAGTCCCGCGGGCGCCGCCCTCTCCCCCTTTGCTCGCTGGCAGCAGTCACACCCTCGTACGTACTCCCGTACATCTTCCCTCACCCTTGGCCACCAGAACTGCCTGGTGACCAGCAACATGGTCTTGTGTTGACCGAAATGCCCCGCCGTCGGGTTATCATGGAGTTGTTTGAGTACCCTTCTCCTCAAGTCATCCCCTGGTACATATAGTGCTCCCCTGTAATATAGTACCCCATCTTTCTCCTCAAACCCCCCATGGTTTCCCCCCGTGCCACTGAGTTCCCGGATTTTCGTCTGGGCGAACTCGTCGTCCCTCGTCAGTCCTACTAGTTCTCGTATGTCAACTAACACTCCCCCCCCCACACCCATCGGTTCTCGGGAATCACATGTCGTGCTTCTGGTGGTCCTTCTCCTTCCAGATACTCCGGCTTCCAGGAGAGGGCGTCTGCTCTGACGTTTTCCTCTCCCGGCACGTATCGAATCTCGAAGAAAAACTTGGAGAATTCTTGAGCCTACCGCACCTGTCGTTGGTTGAGTACTCGTGCAGTCCTCCAGTACTCTAGGTTCTTATGATCCGTGCACACCTGGATCTTGTGCTGAGCCCCTATTAACAAATGTCTCCAGCGCCTAAAGGCTTCATAAATAGCCAGCAGTTCTCGACCATACACCGTGTAGTTTTGCTCAGACTTGCTCAGCTTCCTCGAGAAGAATGCGCACGGCCTCCAGCTGGACTTGTCTCCCGGCTGGAGAAGCACCGCCCCTACCGCTCTGTCTGACGCGTCTGTCTCCAACCTCATTGGCTTTTGCAGATCCACGTGCAAGAGCTGCTCTTCCGAAGCAAACGCCTTTTTTAGCCTTTCGAAAGATTGCTGTGCCTCTTCTGTCCAGACGAACTTCCTTTTGCTACTGAGACAATCGGTGATGGGTTCGGTTAAGTGGGTGAAGTTCTTGATGAACTTCCGATAGAAGTTCGCAAACCCCAGGAACCTCTGCACGTCCTTCCGGGTCTTGGGGGCCTTCCATTCCAGCACCGCCTGCACCTTGCTTGGGTCCATAGCTAGGCCCTTGTCCGACAACCTGTATCCCAGGAACTCGACCTCTCGTGCGTGGAATTGGCACTTCTCCAATTTGACCCACAACTGGTGTTCCTGTAGCCTCTTTAGCACTTCCTGAACGTCCCGAACGTGTTGCTCCTCGTTGTCCGAATAGATTAACACGTCATCTAGAAAGGCCACACAATTCTTGTATAGCAAGGATCCCAACACATGGTGCATGAAAGATTGAAAACAGGCGGAGCCTGATTGTAATCCAAAGGGCATAACGAGGTACTCAAAGGCTCCCAGAGGGGTGAACATGGTGGTTTTCCATTCATCCCCTTCCCTCATCCTAATCAAATTGTACGCCCCCTGAAGGTCCAGCTTGGTAAAGATCTTTCCCTTCCTCACCCGGGTTAAAATATCGTCAATCCTGGGCATTGGGAAGGTCACGGGTTCCGATACAAGGTTCAAGGACCTGAAATCTACGACCAATCTGGGCTGTTTAGTGTCCTTTTTGTCCACAAAGAACACTGGACTGCCTCCCACCACCCTTGATTCCCTTATGAAGCCTCTTTTCAGGTTCTTGCCAATAAACTCCCACAACTCCTGCATCTCCTTGTCCGACATGGCGTACAATTTACCCACTGGGAGCTGAGCTCCTGGTAGTAGGTTGATTTGACAGTCGAAGGGCCTATGGGGGGGTAGTTTATCCGCTTCCTTTTCGCTGAAAACATCCTGCAGGTCAGCGTATTGTGGTGGTACCTTCCCCTTTTCTCCCACTGCCATTCCTGCTTCCTGAGCCACAGCTACCCTCGGGACTTCCCCACCGTGACAGTGTTCCAAATAGTGAGCTGACCCAAAGGTCACTGTCCGCTGGTGCCATGCCACCACTGGATCATGTAGCACCAACCAGCTCATTCCCAGGATGACTGATGGTCCTGCCAGTCTGGCTACATGAAAGGCAAGGGTTTCTGTGTGTCTGGAGACCCTCATTCTCATGGGGGGAGTCTGGTGCGTCACTTCCCCTCCCAGGAGTTCCCTGCCATCAATGGTCGTTACTTGTAAGGGGCACTCTAGCGGCAGGAGGTGTAACTGGTGCTCCAGCGCGAAATCCTTGCTGAAAAAATTACAGGAACTGCCTGAGTCCAGCAGTGCCTTAACCTTGATTGGGTGCCCATTAGGGAGTTCTAGCACCACCTCTATGGCTATGGCTGCTTGGGGGGGTGGTCTGGCTTGGGCACTTTTACTGGTTGCTTGCCTGGCTGCTGTGCCCGCTGATCGGCAGCCAAGCGTTGGCGTTTCCCTGCTCCTTAGCGCCCTCCTCCTCACAGTCAGCAGCCCCCACCATTCCTTGCCATGCCTTCCTTTGAGGGCAGACCCTGGCAAAATGCCCTGGCTGTAGGCAGAGGAAACACTGCTGTTTTTTCCTCTTTCCCCTCCTTCTTTCGTCCTTCGTTGGAGTTTGAAACCCCCCGCGCTCGTGCCCCCCCAATCTCCATTGGTTCCTCAGCCTGGGAAAGTGGCTCTGGTATTTCAGGAATGCGGTTGTCATGCCAACGCTCTCCTCTCCACTCCCGTCTCTCTTGCGCACGCGCTTCTTGCCGTACTCCAATCGCAAGCACAGCCTTAGTCAGCTGATCCATCGACTGAGGGCGGGGCGCACGGGAAAGTTCGTCTTTCACTGAGGGGGATAAGCCTTCCTCAAACAGCATTTGCACTGGTTCCGAGCTCAGTTCCCACCCCAGTTTATGGATAAGCATCGCAAAACGCGACCAGTACTCTCTAAGTGTCTGGCCCCCTTGTTTGCACGCCATTAGGTCCCTGCGTGTCACACTCTGCTCCACTCCACTTGCGAACATGGCGTCCATGGCGCCAAATTTTTTTCAAAGATCCTTTAGGGCAGCATTCTGCATCGCCATTAATGGCCGGATCCATTCCCTAGCAGCGTCCTGAAGATGCCCGATAACGTAAGCAACTCTCCCCTCATCATCAGCAAAGTCATCATACTGCAGTTCCAGCGTGTACTGTACCTCCGTCCTGAATGCATTATAGTCTCTTGGGTTCCCCCCAAACTTGTGCACTAGTCCCGGTAACTTCTTTGCGATGGGGGTGGGCCTTCCCCGGGCATCCTGAGTCCTCCGTTCATCTAGCCGCGCCTCTAACACAGCAAGCTGCTTTTCCAAATCTCGGTTTCTCTCCTCCAGATTTGGCGCTGCCGCTGCTCCCTCTCCAGCGCCTGCTCCTCCGCTTTGACTCATGATGCTGCCTGTCCTGTCGTGGTGCGCGAGCAACGTCAGGGACTGACTGATTGCTGTAATGGGAATTGGGGTTGCTCGTGCGTAAAGGATGCTGAAGTTCTAGGCAACGTTGCCTGGCTAAACCTTTCCCTGGCTGGACAGCCCTTCCTCCGTGGCTGTGTCAGTCGCTGGCAGAATCCGTCAGTGGCCGTTTCCTGAATTTCTTCCAACATAAAAATTCCTTGACGCCCAGTCTCCGCCTAGCCTCCCTGCGCGGAAGCTTTCTGCGCAGAGTAGGCGTAGCCAGCTGAGGTCCTGGACTCTCCCCGCTGGTCTCTGTGGAAGAGTCTTGGAGCCCTCTCTCCAAAGTCCTTCCCTGGTCCCCTTCCTCCCCGGTGTCACGCTGATAACCTTCCCCAAAGGGAGTGTTCTCTCTCCCTCTGCTGGTCCCTTCTCCTGCATGGTCGGGGAGCCTTACCTCCACTCTTGGCTCCGATGGCAGTTCCCTGACAGATATGGTGTGAACTCAAGGTGAACAGAACGTACCAGGGTGATGAGGGAATGTCTTAGCATCAGCACGGTTTGAGCAGCATGAGCAGAACAAAGCTTAGAAGCAAGACTTCCCATCATGCCACAGTTATGTGCAGAAGCAATGCTTCCCATCATGCCATGGTCATGTGCAAAAGCAATGCTTTCCTTCATCTCCCCCTTTCTTTTCTTATTTGTGAGGTGTTCTGGGTGAATAAGACAAAAATACTTCGGGATACGTGGTATGCCAGCGCATGCCCGAAATAAGTTCGCCACATCTCCCCTAATGTTTACTGCTGATGCTGCAATTTTGCAAAGTAGGCAGCAATGATTTTATTGGGTGGCTGAGGGGGAGAGAGAAACCGAGACAAAAGACTTATGAGTCCAGGAATGCATTGGAGGAAGCAACATAGCAAAATCAATATACATATTATAATAATGGCATATTGAAAGAGATTACGAAGCCAATTCAGGTTTGGCAACCAGCCAGTGAGCCACTGGGTGAATGAGTCCCACAGGCCAGAAAGTCCAACGTCCTGTTTAATGTGGTGTGTAAGATTTTGCAAATGAAGAATGTTCATTTTTTGAGACTTCCGGTTTGGGATCGCAAGCAGCAGGGAGCGTGGAGAAGCCGCTGAGAGCTTCTCCGAGCTTTACGGGGGCTTGGGGGCGTCGCAAAGGCACTGCGACCACCAAAATCTCAAGGGGGTACCCTTGAGGGATAAGCTATCCAGCAGCGTTGGAATGGCTCCGAAGTTTTTTCGGGGTTTTTTTTTTAAAGTCTCGAGAACGACGGGACTGAGAAACGCGAATGGTAAGCTCTGCGGACCCCGTGTAGCGATGCCTCTAGCTCCTACTGGAAAAGCGACAGACCTCCGTAACTTTAAGAACAGAACTCTTTGTGTTTTTGGAGTAATTCTGTGTAAAAAGTTTTGGATTAAACACTAAGGGAGCTCTGGATGAGAAAAGATTTGATTGAGGAGCCCGACCTGTTTTTCAGAGTGAAAATGGCGCAGGATAATTAGTTGTAGAAGTGAAGAAAGGAAGCGGCTATTCACCCGCTGTAGAAAACAGAAAAGTGAAAGTCCTCAGCTATTTTTTAAGCGAGGCAAAGGGAACTAAAATAATTAATAACTGAACAGACCTCTAGAAACTTTGTATTCCTTTTGGGGGAAGACATTAAAAATAAGAGAACAGAGTGGTTACAAAGAAACAAATATTCTTTTTAAACGCCAATATTGAAACATTAGGGGGAAAGAGGGAGAGGGAAGAAAGGACGAAAACAGAATAATGGCTTTAAAACAAAATAAACTTGGACATTAACCCACTCCCTCCTCCTCTTAAAAAAACCTTAGATTTTTTGTCTTTCTCCTTATCCTTGAATTGTTTGGAACTCTTCATGAACTGAACATACAGGGATACAGACTAATTTTTATTTGAATACCTACTTCTGCCTTTTGCATGACTGGACTTAAATTTGAATATCTCAGACTCTTAAAGGTTTGGAAATTTGGAATGGACTATTGAAGGACACATCTCTACTCATTTCTACCTATTTGTTGGATTGGATTTGATGCTTGGTTTTTCAGACCTCTGATTCTTTTATAAGTATAGCCCAATATTGGATTAAGCCAGCAAGTGGCTGAAGAAAAAAGAAGCTAGAAGTCAAGTAAATAATTTATCTCCCCCTTTTTTCACTACCTGGGGAGACCTGACTGTGTGGAGCATATCGTACTGTACATTAGGGATTGGGCTTACTTCTTATTTTCCTGTTTATTCATATTTTCTTCCTCTACGAACTGCCTCGAGGTTCCCCGTTCCTTTCCTTGACCACAAAGATTTGGTTACTGAGACCAACCCTTAAACATGGATGCATCCTCCTGGTGAAATGGTGGAGTCGGTCTAAGTTGAATAAGTGGCCGAAGGTTAAACAGAAAGAAGGAAAGGGAGCCTTTAGATAAAATAAAATTTAGATATATGTTAAATTGAAGCTGCTGCCTTTAATGTCAGTTTGGTGCTCTGTTTGTTATTATATTTTTTCCTCTTCCTCTTTTTTTCAATTTTTTTCTCATTACAAAGGTATCCTTGTAAAACTGATAGATTATTATGGATCTTCCTATAGGGCCCTTATCGTTACACAACTAATAAGCCTTTAATAAGTCTATTAATGCAATAATTTGGAATAACTGGCATTAGCTGTGAAGTTATGTTAGACTCTATTTAGATTTGGAATCGATAGATTGTAAGTTTATCAACTGGGTCTTTAATTTTGGAAATTAACTGTTATCTGGGAATATATTGTTTGATAATTAATTAGACTGGGATTAGATTGTGCACCCTCTAGGGGAGAGAACAAATATTACAAGGGGTTTAATTAAACAATTAGAGGAGGAGAAAATGTCGGGGGGAAATGGAAAAAAGATAGGAGGAACACCATCGGAAAGGAAAACATCTCGACAAGAAGAGATTAAGGATTTAGACATTTTGTGGCTAAAAATAAAAGAGGAGTTCAAACAGAGTGAAATACATATGGAGAAAAAACTAGGAGAGATGCATGAGATGATAGATAAGAAAATAGAGGGAGCAGTAGGAGAATTGTCAAGCAAAATCAAAGACTTGACAGCCCGGTCAAAGACTTTAGAAGAAACAAATAAAAAAATTCAAAAAGAAATGAAAGAACAGAGAAGGGAGACAGATAGGATAAAGGATGAGATAGGAGAACTTAACAGAACCCAAGATCAGACTTTGGATAATTTGGCATTGATTGAAATGAAACAAAAACAGTTAAATTTGAAATTTAGAGGAGTAGGAGAAGAAATAAATGAAAACATTAAAGAAAAAATGATCAAAGAATTAGCGAAGTGGTTAGAACTGAAAGAAGAAGAGGTGGCATATACGATGGAAAACGCGTTTAGAATAAAAACAAAGAACAAACAATCAAAACCCAAAAAAGTGTTAGGAGATTGTTTAGTCATTTTTAATTCAATAGAGATGAAAAATATGATATTAAAAACAAGCTACCAAAAGAGATTAATTATTGATGGCAGACCAATCATCATCTTTAAAGAGATACCAACTAGATTTCTGCGCAGAAGGGAAGGTTACAAACAGTTGGCAAGTGTCCTAAAAAAGAATAATATACAATATAGGTGGGAGTTCCCGGAAGGGATCTCCTTTTTTTATAAAGATAAAAGATTCAGGATTGCAGAGATTCAAAAGGTGAAGAAATTTCTGCGTAGATATGAGAGAGACTTAGGAAGAGTAGAGGAGAGACAAGAAGGGAAAAGTGAAGACTTGGAGGAGAAAAGAAAGAGAAATAAATTAACAAAAAATAAAGAAGATATAGCTAGAGAAGGAGAAGTAGATGAAGAGGAAGAGGAAGAGAAGAAGAAGAGGAAGTGAACGGAGAAAACAAAACCACTCAAATTTAAATTATTAGCTGTTGATAAACGGGAAAACAGTCAGTATAATGAACTTGAAAGTTTTGTCGTGGAATGTGAATGGTCTGAATGAAAAAACTAAAAGGAATAAAATAGTAAATGTGTTGAAAAGAAAGAACTTAGATCTAATCTGTCTACAGGAGACACACATAACTAAAAAGCACAAACATATTTTGATACACAAAAAATTGGGGGCTGGATTTACAAATTGTATAGCGGAAAAGAAAAGAGGGGTAGTGATATATGTGAAAGAAAAATGGGAACCCCCCAATGATTTGTAAAGATGATGAAGGAAGGATTTTGGGAGTACAAATCAATTTCCAGGGGGGAAAATATAATGTGATAAATATATACGCCCCAAATCTGAACAAATCGGAATTCTTTAAAAAACTAGAACAAATTTTATTAGGGTTAGAATGTAACAAGACGATACTACTAGGAGACTTTAATGGAGTACCGAATCCAGAATTAGATAGGCAATCAGAAAGGGGAAAAAATACTCAAGGGAAACTGCCAGGATCCTTTAATAATTTGAAAGAATGCCTAGATATAATAGACGTTTGGAGATACAAACATGCTTTAGAGAAACAATTCACCTTTTTCTCAGAACCACATAAGAGTTGGGGTAGAATTGATCAAATTTGGGTCTTGAGGGAGCTTTCATTGAGAACCATAAAGTGTGAAATTCAACCTAGAACTCTCTCGGATCATAATTCGGTAGTTCTGGAACTAAAAGGCAAACCACAAGGCGGGTTCAGATGGAGATTAAACGAATATTTACTGGAAAATGATGAAGTGATTGAAAAAGCTAAAACTACTTTAAAAGATTATTTTGACCTGAACCTTAATACAGAAACAGGTATGGACATAGTCTGGGACGCCAGTAAGGCGGTCCTAAGAGGGTTTTTTATCCAACAAAACAGTTACAGGAGGAAGGTAAGAGAACAGAAGAAGGAGGAAATTCTAACACAGCTAAGAGAGTGTGAGAAAAAATTAACAATAAATCCAAAAGATGAACAAAACATTCAAATAATAAAAATGCTGCAATCTCAATATTCAATGTTAACAAGCCAAGAAATTGAGTGGAAAATAAAAATAATGAGACAAAAATATTTTGAGTCAGCTAATAAAACGGGTAAATTATTAGCCTGGCAACTGCGAAAAAGACAGAAACAGAACGTGATAAATAAAATAAAAGTAGATGAGCATTTGATAGAAGATCCAAAAAAAATTAAGGAGAATTTCCTCAAATTCTATGAGAGGCTGTATAAAAAAGAAAAAGAAGAAATAACCCAAATAGAAAAATATTTAGAAGACTACAGCGGGAGGACCATAACAGAGGAAGAAAGAACTCAATTAAATAACCCCATAAAAGTAGAAGAGATCCAAAATGCGATAAAGAAGATGAGAATAGGGAAAGCCCCAGGACCAGATGGACTGTCAACTAAATACTAGAAAGTACTAGAAAGCCAACTAACGCCAGTGCTATGCGACATTATGAATAACATCTTAAGAGGAGGAAGGATACCAGAGACATGGAAAGAGGCTTACATCACGATGATCCCTAAACCTGATACGGATAAGTTGAACATTAAAAATTATAGACCAATATCACTTTTAAATAACGACTACAAAATCTTTGCGGAGGTGATGGCAAGTAGACTCAAAAAATGTTTGGTAAATATAATACATAAGGATCAAGCAGGATTTCTTCCAAATAGATTTCTTAAAGATAACGTAAGGCATACCATAAACATCATTGAGTACTTGGAGTGCAAGAGTGAGATACCCGCAGCGCTAATTTTTATAGACGCTGAAAAGGCATTTGACAACGTTTCTTGGAAGTTCCTTCTGAAGAGTATGGAGAAAGCAGGGCTAAGGGGCGAGTTTATGGACGGAATAAAAGCAATATATTCGAATCAATCTGCAAAATTGATTATAAATAATAACCTAACAAATTCCTTTAAAATTGAAAAAGGAACAAGACAGGGATGTCCTTTATCCCCGCTGTTATTTATCATGGCATTAGAGATAATCACGAATAAAATAAGAGTAACATCAGAGATCCGAGGGATCAAAATAGGAACAAAAGAATTTAAACTCAAAGCGTATGCGGATGATTTAATGTTATCTCTGGAAAACCCGCAGAAAAGCGTTGGCGTAGCTTTAGAGATGTTAGAAGAATTCGGAAAACTATCTGGATTTAAACTGAACAAATTAAAGACAAAAATGTTGACCAAAAATATGAGAAAAGAGGAAAGTGAAAGATTGGAGATGCAGCATGGAATTAAGGTGGCAAAAAAATAAGATATCTGGGAATCTGGTTAACCACAAAAAATATAAACCTAATCCAGGATAATTACTTTGCAACATGGAAGGAGATTAAGAAAGACCTAGAAATGTGGAACAGAGTGAAGCTCTCGTGGAGGGGAAGAATGGCGGCGATAAAAATGAACTTACTTCCAAAAATGCTGTTCCTGTTTCAAAACATCCCAGTGATTAGAGGTTCTAAAATATTTACGGAATGGCAAAGAACCCTCTCGAAATTTATATGGCAGGGCAAAAGACCAAGAATTAGTTTTAAAATCCTTACGGACCGGAAAGAAAGAGGGGGCTTCTCGGTACCTGATTTAAAACTATATTATGAGGCTGCTAGCCTTTGCTGGATTAAAGATTGGATTAATCTAAAAAATACCGATTTGTTGGACCTAGAGGGTTTCGACAACAGGTTCGGCTGGCATGCCTATTTATGGCAAAATAAAGGAAAGGTACATAAAGGTTTCTCAAATCATATTATAAGAGGGCCCCTTTACGAGGTGTGGGAGAGGAATAAAAAACTCCTAGAATGGAAAACACCCTGGTGGTTATCGACAATGGACATTCTATTAATAAAAAAAATAAATATGGAGGGAGAAAGGTTAACTTATGAAGACCTACTAATAAGATCAGAAAGCGGTTGGAAGTTGAGAACTTATGAGGAGTTGAAAGATAAATTAACTAGCTGGATGCAATTCCATCAAATAAGTGCAGTATGGATGGAGGATAAAAAAATAGGGATGAACGAAAAGAAATCCAAGTTCCAGATAGAGATAAGTGAAGGAAAATCCAAATTATTATCCAAAATGTATAACATATTATTAGAGTGGGATACCAAAGATGAAGAAATAAAGGGGGTAATGACAAGGTGGGCAATGGATCTGGGATATAATATAGAGTATGATAAATGGCTGAAAATATGGACTTGTGGAATGAAATTTATGGCATGTGTAACACTCAGGGAAAATGTAGAAAAGATGATGTATAGGTGGTACATCACACCAGCAAAGCTAAGGAAAATGTATAAAACAGGAAATAAGAACTGCTGGAAGTGTAAAACTAAAGAGGGTAATTTTTTCCACATGTGGTGGGCATGCGACGAAATGAAGAAATATTGGGAAGATATCTATAATGAGTTTAAAAAAATATTTAAATACACATTCCCTAAAAGACCAGAAGCATTCCTACTAGGAATAATCGGGGACGAAATTAAAAAAAGAAGATAAGACACTATTTCAGTACGCTACAACCGCCGCCAGATTATTAATCGCCCAAAATTGGAAAAACCGAAATGCCCCTTCAATTAGAGACTGGCAAACAAAATTATTTGAATTTGTTGAACTTGCGAAATTGACACAAAAATCAGAAACCAAAAAAATACAAAGTTTATTGACGATTGGAACAAATTTATGATATATATCGAAGGGAATTATGGGAACATAAAAACTATAGCAGGTTTGATATAAATCCAACGATGTGCAAATCATTAATATTTACTAGCTGCAGGGAAAACAAACTATGTATATTAAGAAGCCTGAAAACGGGAGGGATGGAAGTCGCTAGGGCATAGAAGAATGATCTAAGCTTTTAAAGATATAATGAGATAAATGTGAAAAGATTTAACTGTAATGGTAACGGGTAACACTTTTATGTTATGTTTAGATGTTGGTTATTTTCTTTTATTTTTTGTAATGGTTGATTAGTTTTCTTTTTTTCTGGATATCTACATGAAACTTAATAAAAAGAGATTTTTTTTAAAAAAAAGATTTTGCAAATGAGAGATTTGCTTTTGGATGGCTTTGGAATTATCAGTAATATTAAAACAACACATGTCATCCACTTGTTCACAGCCGTAATGATGAAGCAGCAATAGATAATCGATAGCAGCACAGTTCTGCAGAAGACCATGCTGGAGTTCACTCTGAGAAGTAAAATTCAGGGCTTTTGCTGCAGAACAAGCTAAAGAGTTAATGTTCCTACTATTGCGTACAGCCAATCCAGGGACTCCTAGGAGAGAAACAGCTAAAGAGATATATTCAGACCTACTGGGAAGAGAAATTGAATCGTCACAATCGTTAGTCAATGCAATAGAGCGGCGATATCGAGAGCGGGTCAAATGATGCTTTTTGGGTAATACGATGGACAAACGGCTTAAGCAGCAGGGTGTGCCATGGCTGATGTTTGCTGGAATGTAATTAAATGTATAGCCAGGACACGTCCAGAACCAGCCAGCAGGTAGTTCTTTGCATTTATATACATAAGAAATATTGACATAATTAGAGCACTGGAAATTATCCTTGCCCATTTCCACACAGTTGGATTTTGTGCAATTGACCATACGGGCACAGGTGACATTAAAAGAAGCCACGTATGGGGTCAACAAATCAATGGCCAAAGGTGGGCGTCGGCGCACTTGGTTACCCCAGTTGTGGTAACCGGAATAACCAAGGGTGCGGAGAGACTCGTTTTGGGGTAGGGATGAGAAAAACCAGGTATCATTTTGTATGTCAAAAGGGTCATGGCAAACAGGGATAAGGCAGGAGCCAAGAATTTCACGTATTGATACCAGTTGGGTTAGGCAAAAGGAAGAAATATTGAGGGTCTTTGCAAAAGATTCCCACACATTTGTTGGTGTGGAGTTACCACTATTAAGAGCGGAAGCAGAAAGAGGCAAAAACAAAACGCTGAAAATGAGCACTAAAGCAAGTAGCTTTTCCCCCGTTATGGGCCATTGTTCCACCCATACCGGGGTGGTTGATTTCCAGTGGAGGGGGAGTACAAGCTTACTCATTTAATTGAATGGTAGCTTGTAATTGTTGTAGTAAGTCTCTGCCCCACAGATTGAGATGGATTTTTAACACACAGGTCTGGATATATGCAAGGGTTTCAGAGCTATCAGGCAGAGAAACAGGCAGCCACTGTACGCTTTGGGAAGAGGTTTGAGGTCCACCTACACCCCAAACTGCAGAGGCAGACTCAAGGGGCCACGTGGGGTCCCAGCAACTACTGGAAATTGCAGAAATGTCCGCGCCTGTGTCAATCAAGCCTTCCAGAACCTTGCCATTTATCTTGTACTTACGAAGAAGTTTCTGATGACCAATCCGCTGGATTACAGCTAACAGCTGTGGAGAAAAATGAGAGAGCTCGTGCAAATTACTATCAATAATAGAAACAGTAGGGTGAGAAGGGAGCACCACCAAATGATCCCATGACTCACCCTTCTTTAACTGCATGGGCATGTGGCTCCAAAGTTGAACCATTATTGTGCCCACGTAGTCAGGATCCAGAACTCCTGGAATAACCTGCCCAATGATAGCATTTACCGCACTTCAGGCATTTCTTGGAAGGCTTAGCCTTATTGGCATCACCATTCCTGTTTGCACCCCCGCCAGGGGCTCTGCATTGTTTAGCAAAATGACCTGGGCGCTTGCAGTTGAAGCAGTTCCCAGTGGGCTTGTTGCCAGCCTGGATGGCACCGGCAAGCAAGGACATTGCATGACTCTGGCTTCCAACATCTGCACGGGCTTGAATCATATCGGCCAGGTCATATTTAGGGCGATGTATGATCGACTGCAAAGCCTTTTTGCAGTCAGTACTTGCATTTCCGAAAGCCATTTTTTTCATCAATTCATTTTGAGCTGTAGCATCATCATTCTGCCTAGTGACGGATTCTTTCAATCTATCTATAAATTGATGGTAGGGCTCCGAATGTTGTTGCTTAACAAAGGAGCTAAGTGGTTGTCCTGAGACAGGGACTTTGCGAAAGGCGCGTTGCACACAGGTCGCGGTGCGACTAAAATGTAAAGGTGTTAATTGCGCTTGGGCTGGTATATCATCATACGGACCAGCACCAAAGAGTTGGTTGGCTGAATGCTGTGGATCAGCCAGGACTACTGCACAATGCTTAAATTCACTTTCAAAAACTACATACTGAGCCGGGGATAACAGCATGCACATCAGATCTTTCCAATCTTGAGGTAGCATTGTATAACCAGTTGCTATTCCCTTCAGCATTCCTGTCACATAAGTGGATTTTAAGGCGGAATCAGTAATGGCTTTCCTTAATTCTCTCAGAATAGAATAAGGAAGCGTCTCATACATAATTTGTTGTTACGCAGTGCCAGGGTTAGTATAAGAAATAGGGAAAGCAGACGGCAGTTCCCCGGCCCACCCCGCCTCCTCCTCCAAGGAAAGAATTCCTTCCTGTCTAGCTTGAAAAAGTGCAGCACGCACAGCTCCTGTAGGAGCAGGCGAAGGAGGGAGGGTAGGGAGGTGGGGGGGATGTGGGCTGAGGCGAAGGGGGGGTTAGAGAAAGTTGCGATGGAGGCAAAAGCTTTGGGTAAGGAGGTAGAATGTCTGTTGCGGCTAAAAGGGCAGGTGACAGGACAGTTGGTGGGGAATTGTCTGGTGCGGGTGCTGACGGAGACGCCTGAGGACCTAATCTAGTGATGGCATCCGCACACTTCTACCAAGTGAGCAGACAATGAATGCCAAGTCTCCATCCCCAAGGACCCTAATTCTGGGTACCAGGGGCACTCACAAGCAATATGACATAACAATCGTTCAATTTCTCTTAAGGAAATATGCACACCTGCTACTCTCTGTCTGACTAAATGAAACAGTTCTTTAGCATGCTCTTTTTGGGAGCTTCCCCCCCACATACTCACGGTGTAGCTTGCTGAGACTTTTCCAGTCGAGTGAAGTATGAGGCTGCGTAAAGGGATCTGGCACGTCGAGGGTCACCAGATGTTGGGTTGAAATGAACGACAGACGAGTAGGTAGGTGTCATACAGGAGGTGTCTCTCGAGCAAGCCTCGGAGACTCCCTTTTATTGGATATTATACAGCGTTTGCCACGTGTGTGCTTGTTGCTGATTGGTTAACATAAGTACAAAGCAAGGGTTCCATATAAGACATTAATTTTTGCATATAAGACATTAATCATAGACAGGTTAAAGGTTGGGAAAAGGAACGCGGAGTTTACACAGGCATGGTTTCGGACTGCCCGTACCAGAGTGGTACGAAAAGGAATGTACAAGGAGGGGTAAGTACAGATTGATATGGTGTGAACTCAAGGTGAACAGAACGTACCAGGGTGATGAGGGAATGTCTTAGCATCAGCACGGTTTGTGCAGCATGAGCAGAACAAAGCTTAGAAGCAAGTCTTCCCATCATGCCACAGTTATGTGCAGAAGCAATGCTTCCCATCATGCCATGGTCATGTGCAAAAGCAATGCTTTCCTTCAACACCCGTTTTGGGTGGCATGGCTATCTTAATTATGGGAAAATAAAGACGCATAGGAGTTTTTCAAATCATATAAGAAATGCTATATATAAGGTATGGGGAAAATACAAAAGATATTTGGAATAGAAAACCCCAAGATGGAACTCTCCACTAGAAGCAATCGCTGTTAAAAAAAGCAACAACATCAAAGAGAACTGGATAACGTATAACACAATATTAAGGGGGGAGGAGGAGGTTCAACTAATATTGATAAGTTATGAAAAAATAAAAGATCACTTTTCTACTTGGCTAGATTACTTCCAGGTGAATGAAGTGTTCAGACAGGATAAGCAGATAGGTTTTGAAAAGGAGCCTTCAAGATTTGAAAGAGAACTACTGAATAGTAAAACCAAAATAATCGCAAAAATGTATAGACTTCTTTTAGACTACGAAGTAATGGATGAGGAGGTTAAGGCTTCAATGATAAAGTGGGCCCAAGATGTGAGCCGTATGAAACAGTCCTTGATAGAGTGCCAGAGCCAGAGCGAGACCCTGAATCAGTGGCAGAACCAAGCCCTCATTCAGAACCAGAGCCTGAGAAAGAGCCAGAGCCAGAACCAGAGCAACAGCCACAGCCACAGCCTGAGTCTGAAACAGCCCTTGATAGAGAGCCAGAATCAGAGAATCAGAATCAGAGTCAGAACCAGATCTTCGGTAAAGACGTGGTCTGGTCTTAGCGCAACTGCTCCTCCCACCCGCGCTAACAGAGATTGGGTGTTCCAATACATCCCCCCGTAGGGAACCTGCACCAGCCATTCTGTTGGCTGAGCCTCCCCCCCCAGGCAGCCCTGACCCTTTCCCCTTAAAAAGCAAAATACAAAGCAAGAAACAATTATGCTAAACTTAAAATAATCCCCGCCCCAACTAAACATTTGTCCTACCCCAGAAAGAAAATAACAACAACAACAACAACAACAACAACAACAACAACAACAACAACAACAACAACAAAAACAAACCACCGTTTGAGGTGCAACAGAGACACAGCCAGAGACAGAGCGAGACCCTGAACCAGTGCCATAACCAAGCCCTCATTCAGAACCAGAGCCTGAAAAAGAGCCACAGCCCAAACCAGAGCAACAGCCACAGCCACAGCCTAGAGCCACAGCCTGAGTCTGCAACAGTACTTGATACAGTGCCGGAGCCTGAAACAGAGACACAGCCTCAAACAGAGCCTGAGCCTGAAACAGAGGCAGACCCACAGCCACAGCCTGAGTCTGAAACAGTCCTTGATAGAGTGCCAGAACCAGAGCCAGAGCGAGACCCTGAATCAGAGTCAGAGTGAGACCATGAATCAGAGGCAGAGGCAGAGCCAGAGCCAGAGCTGAAAGAAAGCCAGAGCCAGAGCCAGAGCCAGAGCCAGAGCCAGAGCCAGAGCCAGAGCCAGAGCCAGAAATAGGGCTTGATACAGGGCCGGAGCGCAAAACATAGCTGCAGCCACAACCTAGAGCCACAGCCTGAGTCTGCAACAGTACTTGATACAGTGCCGGAGCTGGAGCTGGAGCCGGAACCGGAGCCGGAGCCAGAGCCAGAGACACAGCCAGAGCCAGAACAAAACCCTAATTCAGAACCCATGAAGAAGTATCATGAACAACATCTTAAAAGACGGAACCATGCCGGATTCTTGGAAAGACAGCCTTATTGCATTAATTCCAAAACAGGGAACGGACAATCTACTTATTAACAACTATAGGTTATCGCACTTCTAAAGAACCATTATAAATTATATGCAAATATTTTAGCCGAAAGATCAAAAAAAGGCTTCCAGATGATGATACACAATGACCAAGCTGGCTTTTTGCCCGGGAGGCACATTTATAGCAACACTAGAAACATTATAAACTTATTAGCGTATTTAGACTTAAGAATAGAAAATGTCAGGAAAAAGCAGCAATGCGACAGCGAGCTGCAAGTGTCTGGAATGCAAAACAGGATGTTGATGTTTGGGACTGTACTATTGGAACAAAGGGGCAGTCTATTCACTGTACTGAGCACCGGATGTTAGCTCAGAGTGTCATCTGACCTGTACTGGAATTACAGGGGTGGAGTTTATTACTCTACTGTTGGAGACTGGAGAGTGCAGACCTGTTTCTCTGTACTGCTGTAACGACTGAAATAAAGCAATGTAAATAGATTTCTGTCTGTCTCTTTTCCCCTCCCTGAGGGAGGAGTTGGTGTGTCCCTCTCACGCTGAGTGGGATCGCCGAGAGTGACCTTGCCTGCATCCTGTATATACATTAGAGAATCCAAAACAAGCCTTAGAAAGGTTTAAGGAGTTTTGCGACAAGGTTAAGAATGTGCATGATGCTAACATTGATTGTCTCTTCACAGATGAGAAGCCAATTTTTCTTTTACAGGATTTTCAGACGTTCCTGGATGAGAAAGAGATTAACCACCAGGTTGCTGTTTCAGCGGAAGTGTGGAACAGGGGTGTCTGTGTACGGGTGAACAAAGAATTGCAAAAGGAGATGAATGCGCAATTGCTTAGTTCACATTTGCCACATGAATATTGGGCGGAGTCGTTAATGTCTTATGTTCACACGTGGTTGAGAAAGGTCTCAAAAGAGTTGGGAAATTCTCCTTTTGAGAAGCTGTTCCATAGAAAACCTTCTGTTGCCTATTTTAAGGTTTTTGGGTCTCAAGTGAGAACAGAAACTCCAGGTGGAGTAAAGAATGCCAGAGGCATTTTTGTGGGATATGAAAAGGGTCTCTACAGAGTAATTTTGTCTGAATCTGGTCAGGTGATTCTCACAAAGTTTCTAGAGAGTGCTCCTGAAGAGGAGAGAGTAATTGTTCACACATTTCCCACAGAGGACAATTCAGATGATGATGATGAATTTACTGATTACAGTGGTGATGATGACAGTGATAGCTCACAGAGCTCAGTTGACACAGTCATTGAGAGAAAGTCTTACACAATGGATAGGCCTTCACAGATGGAGGAAGAACCACTGTTTACTATTGGATCTGGTTCTCCAAAGAGTCCAGAGGCTGAACCAGCGAGCAGAGAGGATCAGCACCTCATACGAAGGTCTGAGAGAGCTACAAAGGGTGTACCACCCAAGAGGTATTCCAAAGAGTTTGCTAACTTAGCTGTTGCATGTGTTGCTGTTGTTAACAACTCAAGACAGGTTGAAGCTGTGTCAAAGTCAGAGACAAAGACACAACAGAGAGTTGCTAGCCAAGGTAATGCAGATTCACTCATTCCTTGGAAACCAGACAACCAGAGAGGTACACTGGGGAAACCAGTGGTGGGGAGTTCCAAGGGTGGAACTGGAACAACAGGGGATTGTTATGTGTATAACATAGAATCATAGAGTTGGAAGAGACCACAAGGGCCATCGAGTTCAACCCCCTGCCAAGCAGGAAACACCATCAGAGCACTCCTGACATATGGTTGTCAAGCCTCTGCTTAAAGACCTCCAAAGTAGGAGACTCCACCACACTCCTTGGCAGCAAATTCCACTGTCGAACAGCTCTTACTGTCAGGAAGTTCTTCCTAATGTTTAGGTGGAATCTTCTTTCTTGTAGTTTGGATCCATTGCTCCGTGTCCGCTTCTCTGGAGCAGCAGAAAACAACCTTTCTCCCTCCTCTATGTGACATCCTTTTATATATTTGAACATGGCTATCATATCACCCCTTAACCTCCTCTTCTCCAGGCTAAACATGCCCAGCTCCCTGAGCCGTTCCTCATAAGGCATCGTTTCCAGGCCTTTGACCATTTTGGTTGCCCTCCTCTGGACATGTTCCAGTTTGTCAGTGTCCTTCTTGAATTGTGGTGCCCAGAACTGGACACAGTACTCCAGGTGAGGTCTGACCAGAGCAGAATACAGTGGCACTATTACTTCCCTTGATCTAGATGCTATACTCCTATTGATGCAGCCCAGAATTGCATTGGCTTTTTTAGCTGCCGCGTCACACTGTTGGCTCATGTCAAGTTTGTGGTCAACCAAGACTCCTAGATCCTTTTCACATGTACTGCTCTCTTTTTTTTTTTTTTTAATAAAAATTTTTTATTGCTTTTTTCCAGGGTAAAAGAAAGGTATGTCATCCATAGCACATCAAAAGCAGTTTTACAGAAAAGAAAAGAAGTTATAAAAGAAGAAAAGGAAAAGATTCACTTTTTCACATCCATTTTCATGATCGATCAGACTTCCCCACGTCCCCCATCCCCTGTTTTCTTTACAAAAAAGAAATAAACAGCAAATTAATACCTTATTTCATATGTTTTTGTGTTTTCATTTAGTTATATGGTCCGTATTTTATACATTTCAAGATCTTAACTTAATTTTCAACGTTTACCAAATTCAATACTGAAGCATGTTTTTTCAGAACATTTAGCAAATTCTCAACATTCATATAGCTTATAATATTTTTGTAAATAGTCCTTAAATTTTTTCCAGTCCTCTTCCACGGCGTCTTCTCCCATGTCTCGGATTCTGCCTGTCATTTCAGCTAATTCCATATAGTCCATCAGCTGCGAATGCCATTCTTCCAGCGTGGGTAACTCCTGTGCCTTCCAGTGTTTAGCAATAAGAATTCTTGCTGCTGTGGTTGCATATAGAAAGAAAGTTCTATCTTTTTTTAACACTCTCTGGCCCACAATGCCCAGGAGGAAGGCCTCTGGTTTCTTATGAAAGGTGTATTTAAACACCTTTTTCAACTCGTTATAGATCATTTCCCAGAAGGCCTTCACCCTCGGGCATGCCCACCAGAGGTGAAAAAAGGTTCCCTCAGCTTCCTTACATTTCCAACATTTATTATCAGACAAATGATATATCTTTGCAAGTTTGACTGGGGTCATGTACCACCTGTATACCATTTTCATAATGTTTTCCTTTAAGGCAGTACATGCCGTAAATTTCATACCGGTGGTCCATAACCTTTCCCAGTCTTCAGACATAATGTTGTGCCCAATGTCTTGTGCCCATTTAATCATAGCTGATTTAACTATCTCATCTTGGGTGTTCCACTTAAGCAGCAAGTTATACATTCTTGAAAGCACTTTCGTCTTAGGTTCAAGTAATTCTGTCTCTAATTTTGATTTTTCCACCTGGAAACCAATTTTTTTGTCTTTTTTAAAAGTCTCTAAAATTTGGGCATAATGAAACCAATCTCGCACCTTTCCTTTCAGTTTTTCAAAACTCTGCAACCTCCAAGTGTCACCATCTCTTTCAATTATCTCACAATATTTCAACCAGCCAGTCTCCATATTACGAAATTTTACGGCCTTAGCCTCCACCGGTGATAGCCACCTCGGAGTCTTACTTTCAAATAAGTCTTTGTATTTAGTCCAGACAATGAGTAGGGCTTTCCTGACAATATGGTTTTTAAACAGTTTATGAGACTTTGCCTTGTCGTACCAGAGATACGCATGCCATCCAAAAGCATTGCTATGCCCTTCCAGATCTAGGACATCAGTGTTTTCTAACAAGAACCAATCTCTCAGCCAGCAGAGGGATGCAGCTTCATAGTACAGTCTTAAGTCCGGCAGGGCAAACCCCCCTCTTTCCTTTGCATCTGTTAATATTTTAAATTTTATTCGGGGCTTTTTGCCCTGCCAGACAAACTTCGCAATGTCCCTCTGCCACTTTCCAAAACATTCCACTCTGTCCACGATCTGAAGGGTTTGAAACAGAAACAACATTCTTGGCAATACATTCATCTTGACTGCAGCTATTCTGCCCGACAAGGTAAGTCTCAATCTTGACCATATTTCTAAATCCTTTTTAATTTCCGACCAGCATTTTTCATAATTGTCTTTAAACAAATTCAAGTTTCTCCCAGTCAGATTAACCCCCAGGTATTTCACTTTTGGAACAACATTTAATTCTGTTTCCTTCTGAAACCCATCTATTTCTGAAGGTGTCAGATTTTTAGCCAAAACCTTGGTTTTTTGTTTGTTCAGCTTAAATCCCGCCACCCGACCAAATTCAGAAATTAGTTCTAAGGCTCTTTTTGTACTAGCTTCTGGCTCCTGTAATGTCAAAACCAAGTCATCTGCAAAAGCCTTCAATTTGTATTGTTTTTCTCCGACCTGTATTCCTTCCACCCGCTGGTCCTTCCTAATCATATTCAGCAACACCTCCAGGACAGAGATAAATAACAAGGGTGATAAGGGGCACCCCTGTCGTGTCCCTTTTTCAATTTTAAACTCCTCAGTCACCACGTTATTTACTATCAATTTAGCTTTTTGCTCTGAATAGATTGCTTCAATACCATTTTGAAACGCCCTTCCCACTCCCATCCCTTCCAGATTTTTCTTCATAAATTTCCAAGATACATTATCAAAGGCTTTCTCGGCATCTATAAATATCAAAGCTGCCTTCGTGTTCAGATTTGTCTGTAATAACTCCAAAACATCAATGATATTCCTAGTGTTGTCAGACATATGCCTGCCAGGGAGAAAGCCTGCTTGGTCTTTATGAATTACTTCATTTAAGACTTTTTTCAATCTGTTTGCCAAAATGTTTGCAAAAATTTTGTAATCCACATTTAGGAGTGAGATAGGGCGATAATTCCTGAGTTGAGTCTTTTCAGATTCCAATTTTGGAATCAAGGTGATGAATGCCTCTTTCCACGATTCGGGTGCCCCCTTTCCTTCCATAATTTGGTTACATACCTCCATTAATGGCTGAACCAAATATTCCTTCAATGTCTTGTAGTATTTGGAGGTAAGCCCATCTGGGCCTGGAGATTTGCCTAATTGCATGTTCTGAATGGCACTTTCAATCTCCTGTTGTGTTATTTTGTAATTCAGTGCTGTTTGCTTGTCTTGTGTTAATTTTTGAAGGCCATAACTTCCTAGAAAATTATCTATCTCAGTCTCCACTTGGGGTCCTTGAGTAAACAATTTTCTAAAATATCTCTGGAAGCACTTTCTAATATCTTCTGGTTTCTGAATACATTCTCCTTCAACCTCTAGATTGGTAACAAAGTTCAACTTTTGTCTCTTTTTCAGCTGCCATGCCAGCAGCTTCCCACATTTATTTGCCGATTCGAATGATCTTTGTTTCATTTGTTTAATTTTCCATTCAACTTCTTGATTTATCAATTTTGCATATTGTGCTTGATGGAATTTTATTTCTCTTAAAACTTCTTTTGATTTTGGGTTTAGTCTCAACTTTTTCTCGCCATCTCTTATCTTCTCCAAGATCTTATCCTTTTTACCATTCCAGAGTTTTTTCTTGATAGAGTTCTGCTGTATCAGAAATCCTCTCATCACAGCTTTACTTGCGTCCCAGATTGTTTTCTTTTCCACCAAAGTATTCAAATTTATTTCGAAATAATCTTTCAACGTTTTTTGGGCCTTCTTCACAATCTCCTGATCTCTAAACAAATAGTCATTCATTCTCCATCTGAAGGATCCAGCTGGTGTAAGTCTTAAATCTATTTTCAAGGCGTTGTGGTCGGAGCAAGTTTTAGGGCAGATCTCGACCTTCTTTGTCTTAGGTGCCAGTCCTCTAGATGTCCAAATCTGGTCGATTCTTGTCCACGAAAGATGGGCCTCAGAGAAAAAAGTTCCCTCTTTACCTAGAGGGTTCTTTATTCTCCAAATGTCAATCAAGTCCATATTGTCTGTAAGTTCAAAAAAGGTCTTTGGGAGTCTGCCGTCTTTGGTCAAGTTCTGATTTTGAGACTTATCCATATATGTGGAGACAACTCCATTCATATCACCCATCAGGATGATGTTAGTATAATCAATATAGTCCAACATTGTCTCATGTAGCTTCTTATAGAATTCCGATTTCCCGTCGTTTGGTGCATAAATTCCTACAATCAAAAATTTCTCTCCTTGTGCTTGAATTTCAATCGCCACAATTCTTCCTTGTTCATCTTTAAAGATCAATTTTGGTGCTAGGGCCTCCTTTGCATAAATCACTACTCCTCTTTTTTTTACCTTATCTGATGAGATAAATTCTTGGCCTAGTCTCTTGTTAATTAGTATTCTCCTATGGAGCCTAGTCACATGTGTTTCTTGAAGGCAAATAATGTCTAATTGTTCTTTTCTCAAGATATGAAAAATCTTTTTCCTTCTTTCGGGAGAATTTGCGCCATTAATGTTCCAGCTAAGAAGCTGTAGAGACATCTTGGACTAATTATTTACCTGCTGGGGTGTCTCCTTTATCGTTTTTGTCAGGAGGTGGAACCGGATTCAATCCAAACAGAGGAGGTGGCCCGGCACCTGCTATTCCTTTCCGAAGGTCTTCCCCGTGGTCGTTTAGGAACTTTTCTTGCTCCTCTGCTGTTCTGATTCTTACCCTCACCCCTTTCAAAGTAAAAGATAATCCTTGAGGGAATTCCCACCTGTATGGGATTGTGTTGTTTCTCAGTAAGCTTGTTAGGTCTTTATATGTGGCTCTTAAGTCCAAAAGTTGTTTTGGTATATCTCTAAAGATTTCTGCCTTTTTTCCCTGGATCACCAGTGGGTTTTTAAAATGCAAGCCGAGTATGGTTTCTTTTTCTTGCCTAGATCTCAAAATGACCAGGCAATCTCTTGGTTTATCCTTCTTAGCCACTCTTCCTAGTCTAAAAGCGGTGGCAATTTTAAAGTCTTTTTCCTCTGCCAGACCCCAGAATTTGGATAATTCTATTGTCAAAAATCCAATCAAATCCTCCTTTTCTAATTCTGGGATGTTTCTAATTCTGAGGTTATTTTCCCTATTTTTCAGCTCTGCAAGAGACAGGTACACTTGTTGTTCATTCACCTGTCTACTCAGTGGTCTGACTTCGCCTCTTAATTCCTCTATCCTCTTTTTATTTTCGTCTGCTTTTGTGTTTGCTTCCTGTGCTAGTTTCCGATTTTCTGTTGCAGTCTTTTCAATATTATCTATGGCCTGAGAATTTTTAGAAACTTGGTCTGTCAATTTGTTAATTGAGGCTGTTACCTGGTCAAGTTTAGCAGCTTGTTCATCAAACCTAAGTGCTTGTTCATCCGCTTTCTTGTTCAGTGCTGCCAGCTGCTCCAATATTTCTTTAGAGACAGAGTCTATCCCTCCAGCAGCCATCTCTCCAAGAGTAGGCTGTATAGCTTGTCCTTCCTGCAGACCTGTCACGATTGGGACAGATGATCTGCGTGGCTGCACAGGCAGAGTTAATTGCAAAAGTTCAGTTTGTTTTGCTTTTTTTCTTTCTGCAGCCCTTGTTTTTGCTGTGCCACTCATTCCACAGCTGTCCCAGTATCAAGGTCAAATTGTAAATCCCATGGGAAAATTAATTCCAGAAAAAATAAACATCCAAGCAGGAAAATTCCAAAACAAGTGGCAGTTCTCAGAGACTATTAAATCCACAATCCAGCAGGGGGAGCTCCCTGAAAATTAGGGAGAAGGATAGGAAATTTCCACCAAAAGTTCCCTTGCACACAAAAGAAAAATATTATCCAAGACAAAAGGGGAACCCCTCTCCTTAAGTTTAAACTGCAGAGAATAAAAGCTCTTTACCAAGGTGTTTGCAACAGTTCCTTTTCCCGCTTACAAAGTAGCCCAATGTTACTTCTAACTTTGTCTATAGTTACTGCAGACCGATGTTACTTGTATCCAGTCAGACCGAGAGCAGGGTTTCAAAAATTTGTAATCCACAAGGTAAAAGAAAGAGGAACATAAATTTGTCTCTCATAAAACTGTTATGTCCTTTCTTTAACTTTTAATCAATCAAGGTCGAATTTGCAAATAAATTCCAACTCTTTTAAGGTTCCTTTCAGCGCTTCAGCTTTAAAGGGGCTTTGCTCAATACTTTAAACAGAGCCGGGAGACTGACTTCCTTTTTAGTGTCTCCCGCTTTCAGCCGAATTTCTCCAAATTTAGTTCGTACAAAGCTTCAAATTTCCTACTCACGAGTAAGTTGTTTCAGTTCGATTGTTGAAGGAAGAAAGGTCAGCGCTGGTCAGCAGCAGCCGCGCGGCTTCACTTCCGCGGAAAGAGCGATGGATCCACAGCACCGCTACCCCCTCCACGTTCCGAAACCCCTTACGGGGTCCCTTCTGCGTTTCGGAGGTCGCTCCTGGTGCCCGCCGAATCCCACGGCCACTGGCTCACTCTACCAGTGGTTTTTCTTCATGGGTCGTCGCTGTGCCGCAGCGCACGACCCTTTTCCGCGGAGCCCCTCTTCAGCAGCTGAAGAGGACCGCCATTGCTGAGCGCGCCGCCTCCGGAAGTCTTCACATGTACTGCTCTCAAGCCAGGTGTCACCCATCTTGTATTTGTGCCTCTCATTTTTTTTGCCCAAGTGCAATACTTTACATTTCTCCCTGTTAAAATTCATCTTGTTTGTTTTGGCCCAGTTCTCTAATCTGTCAAGGTCGTTTTGAAGTGTGATCCTGTCCTCTGGGGTGTTAGCCACCCCTCCCAGTTTGGTGTCATCTGCAAATTTGATCAGGATGCCTTTGAGTCCATCATCCAAGTCGTTGATAAAGATGTTGAATAAGACCGGGCCCAAGACAGAACCCTGTGGCACCCCACTAGTCACTCTTCTCCAGGATGAAGAGGAACCATTGATGAGCACTCTTTGGGTTCGGTCAGTCAGCCAGTTACAAATCCACTGAGTGGTAGCATAGTCAAGACCGCATTTTACCAGCTTCTTTACAAGAATATCATGGGGCACCTTGTCAAATGCCTTGCTGAAATCAAGGTAGGCTACATCCACTGCGTTCCCTTCATCTACCAGGCTTGTAATTCTGTCAAAAAACGAGATCAGGTTAGTCTGACATGACTTATTTTTCAGAAATCCATGCTGACTATTGGTGATCACAGCATTCCTTTCTAGGTGCGCACAGACTGTTTGCTTAATGATCTGCTCCAGAATCTTCCCTGGTATTGATGTCAGACTGACTGGGCGGTAATTATTTGGGTCCTCTCTTTCCCCCTTTTTGAAAATAGGGACAACATTTGCCCTCCTCCAGTCTGCCGGGACTTTGCCTGTTCTCCAGGAATTCTCAAAGATGACTGCCAGTGGTTCTGAGATCACATCTGCCAGTTCTTTTAATACTCTTGGATGCAGTTCATCTGGCCCTGGAGACTTGAAGACATCTAAACTGGCCAAGTATTCTTGTACTATCTCCTTAGTTATTCTGGGCTGTGTTTCCTTTGTTGAATCATTTGCTCCAAATTCTTCAGGTCGGGCATTGTTTTCCTTATCGGAGAAGACTGAGGCAAAGAAGGCATTGAGGAGTTCAGCCCTTTCTGTGTCCCCTGTTTGCATTTCACCATCTTCTCCTCTGAGTGACCCCACTGTTTCTTTGTTCTTCCTTTTGCTACGAACATACCCATAGAAGCCTTTTTTGTTGCTTTTAACCTCTCTAGCAAGCCTGAGTTCATTCTGTGCTTTAGCTTTTCTGACTTTGTGTCTACACGTGCTGGCTATTTGTTTGAATTCCTCTTTGGTGGTTTCCCCCCTTTTCCATTTTTTGTACACATCCTTTTTTAATCGTAACTCAGTTAAAAGTTCTTTAGATAGCCACCCTGGCTTCTTTAGGCACCTTCCATGTTTCCGTCTCATTGGTATTGCCTGACATTGTGCTTTTAGTATCTCCCTCTTAACAAACTCCCAGCCATCATGAACTCCCTTTCCTTTTAGTATTACTGTCCATGGGATCTCACCCAGCACTTCCCTAAGTTTTATGAAGTCGGCTTTCTTAAAGTCAAGAAATTGAGTCCTAGTATGCTTGGCTGCTCCTTTCCGCTGTATAGTAAACTTCAGAAGAGCATGATCACTCGCGCCTAATGATCCTTCCACTTCTACCCCACTAACCAGATCATCAACATTGGTTAGGACCAGATCTAAAATGGCTGTTCCTCTTGTTGCTTCTCCCACTTTCTGGACAATGAAGTTGTCTGCAAGGCCAGTGAGGAATCTGTTTGACCTTATGCTCTTGGCTGAGCTTGACATCCAACAAATATCCGGGTAATTGAAGTCCCCCATTACTACTATCTCCCTTCCTTTTGCGTGCTTGGCCATCTGTTCCAGGAAGGCATCATCTATGTCCTCCGTTTGGCTTGGGGATCTATAGTAAACTCCCACAATGAGGTCCCTGTTATTCTTCTCTCCCTTAATTTTGACCCAAATGCTCTCACTTTGGCTTTGAGGTTCTAAATCTTGGATCTCTTCACAGGTATACACATCCCTGACATATAACGCCACTCCTCCTCCTTTCTTGTCTGGTCTGTTTCTCTGAAATAGATTGTATCCCCCCATTGTTACATTCCAATCGTGGGACTTATCCCACCAGGTTTCAGTGATGCCTATTATGTCATATTTAGTTTGCTGTACCAAGAGCTCAAGCTCATCTTGTTTATTTCCCATGCTTTGCGCATTAGTGTACAGACATTGAAGTCCATTAATCATTCCCCCGTGTCCCTTATTTAAGGATTTTTTCCTCCCACCACTAGGTCTGCGTGCTGTTTGCTCCATTTGGTATATGGCATTTGGATGATCATCTTCATCAATTGATAGGCTCCTACCTTCAGGAGCACTGTCTCCCTCCCCCACATTAGTCAGTTTAAAGCCCTCCTGATGAGGTTTCTGAGATTTTTGGCAAAAACATTTCTCCCAACCGTTGTGAGGTGCAGCCCATCACTTGCCAGAAGTCCATCTTCAAGAAACTGCAGTCCGTGATCTAAGAATCCAAACCGTTCCTGCTTACACCACCTGCGAAGCCAGCTGTTCACTTCCACTATTTTTCCCTCTCTCCCTGGGCCACGTCGTTCAACTGGGAGGAGAGATGAGATGACAATTTGTGCATTTAGTTGCTTCAACTTCCTGCCGAGAGCCTCGTAGTCTCTTTTGATCTTCTGGAGGCTATTGCTTGCAGTGTCATTGGTTCCCACATGAACCAAGAGGAAGGGGTATTTGTCAGTGGGTTTTATGATTCCTTGCAGTCGTTCAGTTACATCTTGGATCTTAGCCCCGGGGAGACAGCACACTTCCCGAGACATCTTGTCAGGCCCACAAATCACTGCTTCTGTTCCCCTCAGTAGGGAATCCCCTATCACCACTACACGCCTCCTCTTAGGTTTGGTTGGGGTTCTTCCATGAGCTGTCTGTTCCAAGGTCGCCTGCACATTCCCTGAGGACTGACTTTGCTGCTCGTCTTCATTTACCTGATCGACTGAAATGAGGGAGAGATCCTCAAATGGAGTCTGCTCTTCATCTTCCATGCTAGGGGAGAGGACCTCAAAGCGATTGTGTATTTCTAAACAATCAGAACGAACCCTGGGCCTCCTACTTCTTTGAGTCACGTTTCTCCATATATCTGGCTCCTGTGTTGGTGAACTAGCCTCCTTCTCAGGGGAGTCCCCTGTCTCCTCCTTGATGGAGACGGTGTGGTCTGTTGCTTCCAAGAAGAGCCCCAGCTCTCTAATTCTTTGGAGCGTAGCTACACGTTCCTCCAGTTGCTGGACTTTGTCTTTTAAGAGGGCAATCAACATGCAATTGCTGCAGGTAAAGCTGCCTGCAACCTTTGGCAAGATGGCAAACATTGCGCAGGAATCGCAGGCGACTGCAGCTGTTCCCTCCCCCTCCATCTTGAGAATGTGTCGTTGGGGGTGGCTACAGCGGTCCTCCATCATAAAAAGCGTGAAGAAAGGACAAATAACTCCCCCCACAAAAAAACCTAGGTCTCCCCCAACAAACGTTTGAGACTAGCTCCTCTAAATCTAAAAGATGGATTGAACCGCTTCCCTGCTAGCTCTGATAAGCTCCTCCCACAGCTAATCACCTTCCTCAACAGAAACCCTGCCCCCTCTGACCTTTGCACAGGGAGAACAGCTAATCAGCCACAGAGAAACACAAACACACAAGAGAAAACCCTTTTTGCTCCTTCTTCAACTTCTTCCCTGCTAGCTCTGATAACAACTGTTTGTTTTCTTCTCTGGAGAATGCTTTGCTCGCAACGCACATTGATACTTTTGGGGGAGGATGTCAGGAAAAAGCAGCAATGCGACAGCGAGCTGCAAGTGTCTGGAATGCAAAACAGGATGTTGATGTTTGGGACTCTACTATTGGAACAAAGGGGCAGTCTATTCACTGTACTGAGCACCGGGTGTTAGCTCAGAGTGTCATCTGACCTGTACTGGAAGTACAGGGGTGGAGTTTATTACTCTACTGTTGGAGACTGGAGAGTGCAGACCTGTTTCTCTGTACTGCTGTAATGACAGAAATAAAGCAATGTAAATAGATTTCTGTCTCTCTCTTTTCCCCTCCCTGAGGGAGGAGGGAGGAGTTGGTGTGTCCCTCTCACGCTGAGTGGGATCGCCGAGAGTGACCTTGCCTGTATCCTGCCGGGAGACGCAGACGGGAAGGTCAACTAGGATCTCTTTTTTTTATAAAATATTTTATTGCAAGTTTTGAACAAAAGAAAATCACCAGACATATACAATACCTTCACCAAAAAGTAACAAGGAAAGAAAACATAAGTGAACAGAAACATAAACATAGAACAAAAAAGAGCATAACCGTTCATACATTGTTTTTTCATGACTATCTGGACTTCCTCACATCTCCCTTTCCTGCGTTCTCCATAATAAAGTTATAGACAGCAATTTATTACCTTATTTCAATTCTTATTTTCTAGTTCTCATACATTATGCCTCAAACTTTAAGTATTTTTTTATCAAGTGCTTAACTACTTGGTTTAGACATAACATTACTTCAAGTTTCATCTTTATCATTAACTTCCACTTATTCTCATATATCTTTCAACTAAGTTGCTGATGCCATGTTATTTCCTTTCGTGCATTTTCTTAACATTCATATAGCTTGTAATGTTTTTGTAAATAGTCTTTGAACTTTTTCCAGTCCTCTTCCACTGCCTCTTCTCCCAGGTCTCGGATTCTGCCAGTCATTTCGGCCAGCTCCATATAGTCTATCAGTTGCGTCTGCCATTCTTCCAGTGTGGGCAAATCTTGTGTCTTCCAATATTTTGCGATGAGTATTCTTGCTGCTGTTGTTGCGTACATAAAAAAAGGTTCTGTCCTTCTTTAACACCTTCTGGCCAACAATGCCTAAAAGGAAGGCCTCTGGTTTCTTAGGGAAGGTATACTTAAATACCTTTTTTAACTCATTATAGATCATTTCCCAGAAGGCCTTCACTCTCGGACAAGTCCACCAGAGGTGAAAGAATGTTCCATCAGTCTCCTTACATTTCCAACATTTATTATCATGCAGATGGTATATTTTTGCCAGCTTGACTGGGGTCATGTACCACCTATATATCATTTTCATGATATTTTCTTTCAAGGCATTACAAGCTGTAAACTTCACACCGGTGGTCCATAACCTTTCCCAGTCAGCAAACATGATGTTGTACCAAATGTCCTGCGCCCATTTTATCATGGCTGATTTAACTGTTTCATCCTGAGTATTCCATTTTAACAGCAAGTTATACATTTTTGAAAGTACCTTAGTCTTAGGTTCTAGCAATTCTGTTTCTAATTTCGATTTTTCCACCTGGAATCCTATCTTTTTGTCCAAATTAAAAACCTCCTTAATCTGAGCATAGTGTAACCAATCTCGCACTTTATCCTTTAATTTCTCCAAACTCTGCAGCCTCCAAGTATCTCCAACTTTTTCTATTATTTCCCAATATTTCGGCCAACTGGCCTCCATATTGAGTCTTTTCCGAGCCTTAGCTTCCATTGGTGACAACCACCTTGGGGTCTTGTTTTCTAATAAGTCTTTGTATTTTGTCCAGACATTAAATATCGCTTTCCTGACAATATGGTTCTTGAAAGCTTTATGAACCTTTACCTTGTCGTACCACAAATAAGCATGCTATCCAAAAGCATTATTGAACCCTTCCAGATCCAGGACATCAGTGTTCTCAATAAGTAACCAATCTTTCATCCAGCAGAAAGCTGCAGCTTCATAATATAACCTTAAGTCCGGCAGGGCAAACCCCCCTCTTTCCTTTGCGTCAGTTAATATTTTAAATTTTATTCTGGGCTTTTTGCCCTGCCAGACAAACTTAGAGATGTCTCTCTGCCACTTTCCAAAACATTCCACTCTGTCCACAATCTGTAGGGTCTGAAACAAAAATAACATTTTTGGCAACACATTCATCTTTATAGCAGCAATTCAGCCCAACAAGGAAAGTTTCAATCTTGACCAAATTTCTAAATCCTTTTTAATTTCTGACCAACATTTTTCATAATTGTCTTTAAATAAATTCAAATTTTTGGCAGTCAAATTAACCCCTAGGTATTTCACCTTTTTAACCACATTTAAATCTGTCTCTTTCTGAAACCTTTCTGATTCCAAAGATGTCAATTTTTTCCCCAAAACCTTGGTTTTTTGCTTGTTTAGTTTAAATCCCGCCACCCGACCAAACTCATGAATCAATTCTAAAACTCTTTTCGTACTAGATTCTGGCTCCTGTAGTGTTAAAACCAGGTCATCTGCAAAAGCTTTAAGTTTGTACTGTTTGGCTCCGACCTGAATCCCTTCAACCAACCGGTCCCCTCTAATCATATTCAAAAGCACCTCCAGAACCGAGATAAATAACAGAGGGGAAATAGGGCAACCTTGTCGTGTTCCTTTTTCAATCTTAAACACTTCTGTCACCACATTGTTAACTATCAATTTAGCTTTTTGTTCTGAGTAGATTGCCTCTATCCCATTTTCAAACCCCCGTCCCACTCCCATCCCTTCAAGGTTTTTCTTCATGAACTTCCATGAGATGTTGTCAAAGGCCGCATCTATAAAGATTAACACTGCTTTTGTATTAATGTTCGTTTGCAAAAGTTCCAAAATGTCAATAATATTCCTAGTGTTATCAAACAGGTGTCTACCTGGGAGAAAACCTGCCTGGTCTTTATGAATTACTTCATTTAACACTTTTTTAAGTCTACTTGCCAAAATGTCTGCAAAAATTTTGTAATCCACATTCAGGAGCGAGATGGGACGGTAGTTCTTAAGTTGAGTCTTTTCAGTTTCCAATTTAGGTATCAATGTGATGAAAGCTTCTTTCCACGATTCCGGTGCCTTCTTCCCCTCCAAAATCTCATTGCAAACCTCCATTAATGGTTGTGTCAAATAGTCTTTCAATGTCTTATAATACTTGGAGGTAAGTCCATCTGGCCCTGGAGATTTGCCTAGTTGCATATTCTGGATGGCACCTTCAATTTCTTGTTGTGTTATTTTATAGTTCAGAATTGTTCTCTTTTCCTGAGATAGTTTTGGTAGTCCATTTTTTTAAAAAAAATTCGTCTATCTCAGTCTCTTTTTCCGGCCCTTGCGTATAAAGTTGTTTAAAGTATCTCTGGAAGCACTTTCTAATTTCCTCCGGGTTCTGAACATTTCTCCCTTCAATCTCTAGGTTTGTGACCGTGTTCAATTTTTGCCTCTTTTTCAACTGCCATGCTAGCAGTTTCCCACATTTATTTGCTGATTCAAATGTCCTTTGTTTCATTAACTTAATTTTCCACTCTTGATTTATCAGTTTGGCGTATTGTGCTTGGTGAAATTTAATTTCTCTCAGGATCTCCTGAGACTTTGGTTTCAATCTTAACTTTTTCTCTCCTTCTCTTATTTTCTCCAAGATCTTATCCTTTTTCTCATTCTGTGCTCTTTTCTTTATCGTATTCTGTTGTATCAGAAACCCCCTCATAATAGCTTTACTTGCATCCCAGATTACTCTTTTTTCCACTGTGGTCTTCAAGTTTATCTCAAAATAGTCTCTTAAAGTCTTTTGGGCCTTCTTAATAATCTCCTGGTCTCTTAACAAGGTGTCATTCATCTTCCATCTGAAGGAGCCGGTTGGAATTAGTCTCATTTCCATTTTCATTGCATTATGGTCGGAGCAGGTTTTTGGGCAGATTTCCACTTTTCTAGTCTTAGGTGCCAGTCCTCTAGTTATCCATATTTGGTCGATTCTTGTCCATGTCAGATGGGCTTCAGAAAAGAATGTTCCTTCTCTTCCTAGGGGGTTCTTTGTCCTCCAAATATCAATCAAGTCCATGTTGTCAGTTAGCTCAAAAAAGGTTTTTGGTAGTCTGCCGTTGTCAGAGCTGCCTCAGGTCTCAGCTCACAAAAGACCAACGCCAAGTTCTTCTTATATACAAGGATGTTTATTGCAGTTCATAGTAAGTTCCACAACCGAGGCGTGCAGCCCCCACGTCTGTTAACCTTAGACGGTAGAAGTCCCCTCTGAATCCATCCCTCCCCTACACCAGTTTAAGAGGCTTACGCTACTCCACCTCTTTCTCTCTTTCCTTTTCCGCAGGGTCCTTCTGCCCGCTGGAGTTCCGCTTCTTCGGGATTCTCCTGACGCCGAATCCTCAGACTGCTCTCCCCCCCCCCTCCTGCGTGCTTTGGGCCCTGGCTCCTCCCCCGGGCTTCCTGTACTTCCGCGCGCCTCTACATCTGAACTTGGTGCGCGCCCCCAACCTCTAACCTTCCTTTTGACAGTTATGCTACTCCCCTCACTGCCCTCCTCCCCTTCCGGGAGAATGGCTTCCTCTGAGCCCTCCTCCTTCGCTGCTGCCGGAGCTGTTTCCCCTGACACACTGGAACCTCCCCCCCCTTCGCTGCGCTCTGGTGGGGAAGCCGGCCCTGATTCCCAGCTGCCGCTTTGTGGTCCCCTGCTGGCCCCCCGCTCCTGACACTCTCCTTCTGGGGCTCCCCTTGCCCTGACCACTGGCGCCCCCTTCTGGGAATCCTCTGATTCGCTGGAGAGACTCATGGAATCCCTTGCATCATCGTCATCTTCTTCCTCGCTGTCCTGGGATTCCTCCCCATCGCTCTCCATCTCCTGCCTTCCCTGTGCCTCTGTCCCTGTACCCCTGACATCCATCCCCCCTTGAAGCCCCCCCTTCCCCCCTCCCGCTGCTCGGGTGCAGGTTCCGGGAGCTCCGCAGTTGCCGGGGTAGATGGTGGATACAGTTCGTCGGCGTCGATCTCCTCTGCTTCCAGTTCAGTGTACGTGTGCTCGAAACCAAGGTCCTCTCCCAACACATCCATGTCCTCCCCTCCCCCTGTTACTTCGGACGGTGCTGTTTGCCAGGGCCCTCTCAGCCATCTCCTGCGCCACTCCTCTTCCGGTTGGTCGTCCCACCAGTAAGAGCGATCCGTGTCCACCCCCGAGCACGATCCCCTTGGAGGGCTTGATTCTGGCGTGGTCTCCTCTGCAGAGGAGAACCCCCGAAAAGTGCTGCCTGAAAGTGTGGGCGTAAAAAGCCAGTCGTCGAAATACTCCGCTGGCATGGGCCTGTGTGGGAAGAGTGCATGGAACTCGTCCTTAAGAAGAGGTTCCTCCAGAGCATAGTCCGGCACCCAACTATTGTCACTGGCCGGGGTACCTTCTCTGGCGAGGAGGTATTCCACTCCCTCCTCCCCCCATCTCGAGTCCAGAATTTCCGTGACCTCGTTGAGTGTCGCGGCCCTCGGTGACTTCCCCCCCCCTTGGTGACTCCCTGCGTGGGTCTGGCGCCGTCCCTGGCTCCTGAAACCTGTGTGGGGCTTTGTAGGGCGTAAGCACCGACCTATGAAAGACCGGGTGCATTCTGGAACCTTCTGGGAGGGTCAACCGAAAAGCTACGGGATTGATTTTGGCCTCAACTAGGTATGGCCCCAGCTGCTTGTGTCCTAGCTTCTTCTTAGCTAATGACTTAGCCGGCACCGCCTGGGCTGCTAACCATACCCAGTCCCCCACCTGTATGTCTTCTCCTGGCCTCCTGTTCCTGTCTGCCTGCACTTTGTATGCGTGTTTAGCTAGCTCTAAGTGCAGTCGGAGTTCCTCGTGGATCTCCTGCAATTCTGCCGCCAAATGCTCAGCTCCCTGCTTCTCTCCCTGCGCCGTCGTCTCCAATCCCGGAAAGGTTCTGGGATGCCGCCCATTGTTGGCGAAGAACGGTGTCACCCCCGTGGACGCGTGCTTCGTGTTGTTGTAGGCAAACTCGGCCATCGGTAAATAGTCCACCCAAGTTGCAGGCTGCTGATTGGCATAACAGCGCAGGTACTGCTGCATGATGGCGTTGACCCTCTCCGCTTGGCCGTTGGTCTGCAGGTGTCTCGCCGACGCTAAGTTGATCTTTACGTTCAGGATGCCCAGGAGCTTCTGCCAGAAACTGGAAACGAACTGGCGACCGCGGTCGGACAGGATGGACCATGGCAAGCCATGCACTCTGAACACGTGGTCTATGAACAGCTTGGCGGTCTGCTCCGCTGTTGCCACCTTCGCGCAAGGAATGAAATGCGCCATCTTGGTGAACAGGTCTACAACCACAAGCACCGCCGTCTTGCCTCGCGAACTGGGCAGATCAGTAACAAAGTCCAGCGCCACCCTCTCCCACGGTTGTAGTGGCGTCTCCAACGGTTCCAACAGTCCCGCTGGCTTCTTGTGCACTGGCTTGGACCTCTGACAAGTGTCACACCTGGCGACGTAATCCGCGACCTCCCCTCGCATCTGGGGCCACCAAAAGTCTCTAGCTACTAATTCCGCCGTATTCTCCTTGCCGAAGTGACCCGCGCTGGATGCGTCGTGCAACTGCTGCAGGACCTTCGCGCGGAGATCGTACCCCGGAACGTAGAGAGCCCCTTTACGGGTTAGCAGGCCGTCGCGTGTCTGGAACTCGCCGTCCTTCGCCACGCCTCTTCGCACCTCCTCCATCTTGGACTGTGTGAACGGATCCGTCTGCAGCGCGCGACGTACCGCCTCCAGGTCCACAGCTGCTGAAGCGCACGCCCATGCCTGCGGTGCGAAAATGTGCTTGGCTGCCACCGGTGCCGCTTCCTCGAGGTATTGCGGTTTCCTGGAGAGCGCATCTGCTATGACATTGTTGTCGCCTGGGACGTACTCTATCCTGAAATCGAAATCCGCAAAAAATTCCGCCCAGCGTATGTGCCTCTGGCTCTGGAGCTTCGCCGTGCGCCAATACTCCAGGTTCTTGTGGTCCGTGCGGACCTGGACGGTGTGCTTGGCTCCGATGAGGAAGTGCCTCCACGCCTTGAAGGCTGCGTGGATGGCCAACAACTCCCTGTCCCAGATGTTGTAGTTCTGTTCCGATTTGCTGAGCTTCCGGGAGTAGAAAGCGCAAGGCCTCCAGTTCCCCTGTGGGTCTTCCTGTAAGAGGACGGCCCCCACCGCTCTGTCAGATGCGTCAGTCTCAACCCTCATGGGCCTGCCGGGATTCACGTGAAGCAGCTGTTCTTCGGACGCAAAAAGGCTCTTAAGCTTCCTGAAGGACTGCTCCGCCTGATCTGTCCAGGTGAACTTCTTCTTCTTGGAACTGAGGGTGTCCGTGATAGCTGCCGTCTCCTTGGCGAAGCCCCTGATGAACTTGCGGTAAAAGTTGGCGAAACCGACGAACCTCTGTACCTCCTTTCGATTTCGCGGGCTCTTCCAGTCCAACACCGCGCGGACCTTGGCGCTGTCCATGGCTAGTCCCTTGTCGGACAGCCTATAGCCCAGGAAATCCACCTCCGTCACGTCGAATTGGCACTTCTCCAGCTTGGCGTAGAGCCTGTGCTCCCGTAGCCTCTGCAGGACCTCCTTGACGTCACTTTTGTGAGCCTCCTGGGATTCCGAGAAGATCAGGATTTCGTCGAGGAAGCAGACGCACTTCTTGTAGAGTAGTCCCGCTAGCACGTGGTGCATGAATGCTTGGAAACAGTGGGAGCCATTTTGGAGACCGAACGGCATAACTCTGTATTCATAGGTGCCCAACGGCGTGAACATGGCCGTCTTCCACTCATCACCCTCTTGCATGCGTATGAGATTGTATGCTCCTCGCAGATCCAACTTGGTGAAGATCCTGTTGGAGTTGGAACTTAACAGGTTAAGTTCTTCCCATGATGCCACACCATTCTGACGTCAATTTTAGAAGCTTGGGAGGAGCTTGGAAAAAGTTGCCAGTCCCACTCTGTACTTTGTGGGGAAAAGATGCAGTTTTGTGATGGCTGAAAATAGTCCTGGAAATTCCTGAGAAATGTTGGAATAAAGAGCTGTAAATAGACAAACTGGACTCTATGTGTTTGTCTGGAAGCTGAGCCAAAACTACGTGACAGTTTACACCGCTGTGCGAAACTCTGCTCAGCCGTGACGGAGAGCAGGAGCGGAAGCGTGCCGGGCAGCCATAAATCGCTAATCGAGGTTCGTAAATCAATTAGCGGGAGTCACGGCTGATAACAATCTGCCATAGGTTATGGTCACATGCATCTGTGTCAGTACCTGACAAGATGAGAGCTTTGTTCAAGCTTTTGGAGCTCGTCGGTGCTACGTGTGTGGATCTCACAGTCATTTGAAAAGAGACTGCCCGCAGAAAGCGAGGACAGCTGGACAGGAAGGCTTCAAGGACACCTATCATGGGAACCAGTCGGGTTTCCATGGGAACCAGTCTGGGAGAGGAGGCCAGCCTGGGAACGCAAGAGGAGGACGTGGAAAACAACGTGAGGAGACGTACAAGATAACAGCTAGTTTGGCTTTGTCTGAAGACAGCTGGGACACAAGCCCAAAGGAGCTAAGTTTTATTATTGACTCTGCTGCTAATCGCAATTTGATCCCAGAGACACCTGCTGTCGAGAGGTGGAACTGCACGGCAATACCTGCCGGGAAAACTGTACTGTTTGCAAATGGACAGAAAGGAAATATAAAAAATGTTGTAAATTTGAATTTTGCTGTTTTGCAGGAAACGCTGGAGTGTTGTACCGTTCCTGGGATGCACCACTGTCTTTTATCTGTGCCTTATTTACTGAAAAAGGGATTTACGGTTTGTTTTCAGGATGATGTGTGCACAATCTCCAAAGGAGGGAGGATGCTTGCCAAGGTTAAAAAGGGGCAGAATGATCTCTTCATTCTTAAAACGTCTCTGGAGGGTGATGGGAAGGTTGGAAAAGCACAAGCACTGCGTGCTACAATTCCCAATCATGATGAATGTGTACATGCTTGGCATACACGAACAGCCCATAGTTCTCTAGAGGAACTACAGGTGCTGCCAGAAGTTTCTAAAGGGTGTAAGATCTCAGAATGTGGACAAGCTGTAAGTTGTGAAACTTGCAAGCTGGCAAAGGTAAAAGGATGCAGTTATCCAAAGGTTGAGAGGATAACCACTAGGCCTTTTGAACAAATTCACATAGATTTGTTGGGTCCTGTAAAAGAACCAAGTCTGGGAGGGTCAAGGTTTCTGCTCTCGATGCAGGATAATTTTACACAGAATTCCTGGACTCACGGTCTCAAATCCAAGGATGATGCAGCACAGCTGATCAAACATTGGATTGAGGAGGTGGAACAAAGGTTTTCTACCAAAGTGCAGGCTGTCACAAGTGACAGAGGAGCTGAGTTTACAGGTTCTGCTTTGCAGAAGTACTTTCGCAAGAAAGGGATACGTCACACAGTGACTTCACCCAATCAGGGGGGGGGCAGAGCTCAGGTGTCAGGCTCTGGTTAAAACTGCACAGGTGTTGCTGGAAGATTCTGGGTTACCTCCAAGGTTTTGGCTGGAGGCAATCAAGTATGTGAGCTTCACCTGGAATCGCACCTACAATTCCATGGTAGGGGACACACCATTTGGGTTGTTGCATGGCAGGAAACCCCAGATTCATTTTTTTGCGCAGGTTTGGGTCACATGCATCTGTGTCAGTACCTGCTGCGTTGCAAGGGCCAGATGGATCCAAGTTCCGGAAAATGATCTTCTGTGGGTATGAGCCAACAGCAAATGCATGGAGGTTTGCATTTCCATCAGGTGATCAGAGTAAGTTACTGATCAGCAAGCACGCTGAGTTCTATGAGCAGGATAAAAAGTCACAACCTGCTGTCAAGCGTGATGTTCTTTCAGAGTGTCTCTCTGATTCAGAACAGGAAGATTCTGAGGGGGAGGAAAGGGAGGAAGAAAGTGAGGAAGGAGAGTCAGAGGCGGAGCCTGTTGCTGGAGACCAGGATGCTGATGATGGTCAAGCACAGGGGTGGGTTTCTCCACAGGTTAAGAGAACACCCAAAAGCGAGCCCAGTTCTCCTGTGAGTGTAATGGAAAGGATTCGAAAACGTTTTAAGTCAGAAGGGGAATCCCGTGAGGCTGAGGACACATCTTCTGGTGGCAGTGAGTCAGAGGTAACATCTGAGTTTGTGCCCAGAAGGTCAAGTCGCTCAACAAAGGGCATTCCACCTGAAAGGTACCAGGCGACAAGTGCGTGGGCAAAATTCGCACAGTGTGATTCTGGGAGTGTTGAAAGGGTTCAACAGGTGCCTGGGAAAGATGCTGGGAAGGAGCACAAGGAAAAGGGGAAGGTGTTGAACTCAAAAGGGTCTTGTCAGAAGGTGCGGCAAAGGGGGGTGTTGGAGTTGGAACTTAACAGGTTAAGTTCTTCCCATGATGCCACACCATTCTGACGTCAATTTTAGAAGCTTGGGAGGAGCTTGGAAAAAGTTGCCAGTCCCACTCTGTACTTTGTGGGGAAAAGATGCAGTTTTGTGATGGCTGAAAATAGTCCTGGAAATTCCTGAGAAATGTTGGAATAAAGAGCTGTAAATAGACAAACTGGACTCTATGTGTTTGTCTGGAAGCTGAGCCAAAACTACGTGACAGTTTACACCGCTGTGCGAAACTCTGCTCAGCCGTGACGGAGAGCAGGAGCGGAAGCGTGCCGGGCAGCCATAAATCGCTAATCGAGGTTCGTAAATCAATTAGCGGGAGTCACGGCTGATAACAATCTGCCATAGATCCTCCCCTTCCTCACCGTCGCAAGCAGATCGTCAATTTTGGGCATGGGAAAGGCCGTGGGCTTTGTCCTCGAATTTATCCACCTATAATCTACGATCAGCCTTTTTTGGGCGTGTCTTTCTTCTTCACAAAAAACACAGGACTGCCCCCTACTGCCTTGGATTCCCGGATGAATCCCCACTGCAGGTTGTGATCTATGAACTCCCTGAGCTCCTGCAGCTCATCCTCGGACATGGAATACAGCTTCACAGGCGGCAGCGTTGTCCCAGGCAAAAGGTCAATGGCGCAGTCGTAGGGTCAGTGAGGTGGCAACTGGTCAGCCTCCTTTTCGCAAAAGACCTCCAAGAACCCCTTGTACTTGAGAGGTACTGCTTGCGCCATGCTGAGATGTAACTGCTGCCCCTCCTCTTGGCCTTCCTCCTCCTGACCGGTCTGGATGCAATGCTGCGCGCAGTAGGACGAGCAAAAGGTGAGCTGCCGCTGGTACCACGCCATGGCCGGGCTGTGCCTATCCAGCCAACTCATGCCTAACACTATAGGCGTGTCTGACAGGCGGGTGACGTTAAAACTGATGACCTCGCGATGATTCCCAATATGCATCATCATGGGTGGCGTCTGCTGTACCACTTGCCCACCTAGCAACTTCCTGCCATCTACCGTGACGACGTTCAGGGGCAGCGTGGCTGGTAGAAGCTGTATGCGATGCTGCTTGACAAACTGCACCCCCACAAAGTCTGCGTTGCTCCCACTGTCAATTGTAATGGGGACTTCCAGGGTGCGTCCATTGGGTAGCCGAAGAGTTGCAGTAAGCTGCACCACTGGCTTGGGTGGTAAAGGATCTGTAGGCTGCAAAAGTGCTGGGGATTTCTCTATTGATTCGCCTGGTGGAACCCCAGCATCTCTGCTTCCAGCCAGGCATTGTCGTTTCCCTGAAACTGCTCTTCGTGGAGCGCTGTTGCTGTTACTGTTGCTAAGGCTGCAGTGTGCTTTTGGAGCCTCTGGGGACACTCTCTGGCCATGTGCTTTGCACTGTCACAGATGTAACACTTCCTGCTCCCTCTAGGAGGCTTCGTCTTGACTGCTCCGGATGCTGGGGCTCCGTCAGCTGCCTGAGCCTTTGCACCACCCAGTTCCATCGGTTCCTCCCCCTCTTTCAGCTGAGGTGAGGGATGCGCACGTCCCAGGTCCCGGGGAATAAAAGGAGGCACTCTAGCTGGTGCGCGGACCTGGCGACCCTCCTCATTGCGCCAAGGGCGTTCTTTGTGGTGCACTCCTATTGCGAGCGCCCGCTGCACAACTTCTGCTAGGGTTTGAGGTCTGTCCCCCCTAGCCAATTCATCTTTTACAGAGCCAGAGAGCCCCTCCCAGAACAAGTCTCTGATTGCCAGGGAGTCTTTCTCCCACCCCAGCACATTCAGCAATGCGAAAAAGCGAGAATGGTACTGACGTACGGTAGCCTTGCCCTGCCTTAATCCATGCATCTCTCTGCGTGCGACATCCACATCCACGGTAGATTGGAAGCAAGCGTCCATGGCTTTGATAAATTCATCAGAGTCCCTTCAAGCAGGACCATCTTCGCGCCATAAATTGCGTAGCCAAGCTATTGCTTCCCCATGCAAGTGGGACACAATGAAACCCACTTTTTCCTCCTCATCTTTAAAGTCCTCGCGAAGCAAATGCAGCGCATATACGACGTCTGCTCGAAAACTGGGGTACTGCTTCAGGTTCCCATCGAAGTGGGCTACTAAACTGCCCCCCCTTCGGCCCAGACCTATTCCTGCAGATTTGGACCCCGGGAACCCCACTTTGCATGCATGATCCCACCTGGCTTGCAGATCTTGGCATCGCTTTTCTGCTTCTTCCCCCTTCTGCTGGGAGACCACAACCGCAGTGGAAAGCTCGGAGACTGCACTGCGCAGGGCTGTTATTTGCTCCTCCACATTCATGGCCGCCAAACTCCGTGAGCTTCGCAAAAAAAAAAATGCGTTCTTTTTGGAGGGGACTTACTGTCAGAGCTGCCTCAGGTCTCAGCTCACAAAAGACCAACGCCAAGTTCTTCTTATATACAAGGATGTTTATTGCAGTTCATAGTAAGTTCCACAACCGAGGCGTGCAGCCCCCACGTCTGTTAACCTTAGACGGTAGAAGTCCCCTCTGAATCCGTCCCTCCCCTACACCAGTTTAAGAGGCTTACGCTACTCCACCTCTTTCTCTCTTTCCTTTTCCGCAGGGTCCTTCTGCCCGCTGGGGTTCCGCTTCTTCGGGATTCTCCTGACGCCGAATCCTCAGACTGCTCTCCCCCCCTCCTGCGTGCTTTGGGCCCTGGCTCCTCCACCGGGCTTCCTGTACTTCCGCGCGCCTCTACATTTGAACTTGGCGCGCGCGCCCAACCTCTAACCTTCCTTTTGACAGTTATGCTACTCCCCTCACTGCCCTCCTCCCCTTCCGGGAGAATGGCTTCCTCTGAGCCCTCCTCCTTCGCTGCTGCCGGAGCTGTTTCCCCTGACACACTGGAACCTCCCCCCCCTTCGCTGCGCTCTGGTGGGGAAGCCGGCCCTGATTCCCAGCTGCCGCTTTGGGGTCCCCTGCTGACCCCCCGCTCCTGACACTCTCCCCCTGGGGCTCCCCTTGCCCTGACCACTGGCGCCCCCTTCTGGGAATCCTCTGATTCGCTGGAGAAACTCATGGAATCCCTTGCGTCATCGTCATCTTCTTCCTTGCTGTCCTGGGATTCCTCCCCATCGCTCTCCATCTCCTGCCTTCCCTGTGCCTCTGTCCCTGTACCCCTGACAGCCGTTTTTTGTCAAACTTTGGTTTTGTGACTTATCCATGTTTGTAGAAACCACCCCATTCATATCTCCCATCATAATGATGTTGCTATAGTCCAGATAGTCCAGCATTGTCTCATGCAGCTTCTTGTAGAATTCTGATTTCCCCTCGTTCGGTGCGTAAATTCCCAATATCAAAAACTTTTCACCTTGGGTTTGTATCTCTATTGCCAGAATTCTTCCTTGCTCATCTTTAAATAGAAATTTTGGTGATAGGCTCTCCTTTGCATAAATCACCACTCCTCTTTTCTTAACTCTGTCCGATGAAATAAATTCTTGGCCTAATCTCTTGTTAATTAACACTGTTCTGTGGAGCCTAGTCACATGCGTTTCCTGCAAGCAAATAATGTCCAACTGTTCTTTCTTTAATACATGGAATATTCTTCTCCTTTTTTCCGGGGAATTACCGCCATTAATGTTCCAACTGAGAAGTTGCAGAGACACCCTGGACAAATCTGCTATTCGCTTGGTGGCGGCGTTTCTTTCTTCTGGTCTTCAGGCCCCAAAGGTGTGGGTATAGGCAAGGGTGTAGGTGCAGGCAAAGGCCCAGGCCCTGGAATTCCAAAAATCCCTTTCTGAAGGTCTTCTCCGTAGTCGTTCAGAAACTTTTCTTTGTCCTCGGCTGTTTTTATTTTCACTTTCTTCCCTTTAAATGTAAAAGAAATGGGGAAATTCCCACCTAAAAGGAATCGAGTTGCTCCTCAGCAGTTTAGCAAGCTCTGTGTATATAGATCTGAGATCCAAAAGTTGTTTTGGGATATCTTTGTAAATTTCTGCCCTCCTGCCTTGGATTACAAGTGACTTTTCGTAATGTAGGCTTAATATTTTACCTCTTTCTTCCTTGGATCTCAAGGTAATCAGACAGTCTCTAGGTTTGTCTTTCCTTGCTACTCTTCCAGGTCTAAAAGCAGTCACAATTTTAAACTTATCTTCTTCCAAGGGCCAAAACTTAGCAAATTCTTTTGTTAGAAAGTCAATTAAATCCCCTTGTTCAAATTCAGGAATTGACCTCAGTCTCAGGTTGTTTTCCCTACTACGTAATTCTATCATAGACAGGTAGGCCTGCTGTTCGCCAACCTGTTTGTATAGTGGTTTTACCTCCTCTTTTACTGCTTCAGCTTTTTGATTGGCATCCACAGCTAATTTACGATTTTCTGTGGTGGCTTCCTGAAGGTTCCCAATTGCTTGTGCATGCTGAGCAACTTGTTCAGTCAATTTGTTAACACTGGCTGTAGCTTAGAATAGAATAGAATAGAATCATAGAGTTGGAAGAGACCACAAGGGCCATCGAGTCCAACCCCCTGCCAAGCAGGAAACACCATCAGAGCACTCCTGACATATGGTTGTCAAGCCTCTGCTTAAAGACCTCCAAAGAAGGAGACTCCACCACACTCCTTGGCAGCAAATTCCACTGTCGAACAGCTCTTACTGTCAGGAAGTTCTTCCCAATGCTTAGGTGGAATCTTCTTTCTTGTAGTTTGGAACCATTGCTCCGTGTCCGCTTCTCTGGAGCAGCAGAAAACAACCTTTCTCCCTCCTCTATGTGACATCCTTTTATATATTTGAACATGGCTATCATATCACCCCTTAACCTCCTCTTCTCCAGGCTAAACATGCCCAGCTCCCTTAGCCGTTCCTCATAAGGCATCGTTTCCAGGCCTTTGACCATTTTGGTTGCCCTCCTCTGGACACGTTCCAGTTTGTCAGTGTCCTTCTTGAATTGTGGTGCCCAGAACTGGACACAGTACTCTAGGTGAGGTCTGACCAATTGTTCAATTTTAGCCGAATGCTCATCTGCCTTTTTATCCAAACTTTCCAATTTTCCCAAAATTTGTTCTAATACTGAGGCAGATCCTCCTGCAGCCATACCTTCTAGCAAAGTCTGCTCAGTTTCTTCCTCTTGTGCCCCCAAGATAGCAGGGGCAGATGATCTGCGTAGCTGTGTAGTCAAAGTTGTTTGCGTTAATTGTTTAGCTTTAGCTTTAGCCGATCTTGTTTTCCCAAAGCCACTCATTCCACTCCTGTCTACGTGCCAAGGTCAAACTGTGTACAGTCCCATGGGAATCCACAAGTCCAGAGAATAAACAATAAAGTAGAAAAAAGGAGAAAAACAAGTCCCAAATAGTTGTAAATCCCAAATCCTCTAGGGGGAGTTCAGTCGTGTCTCAAGGGAAGCGGTAAATTTGTTACTCCTAAAGCAAGTTATAACAAAAACTTCAAAACTTTTTAGCAATGTCCAAACAGCCATATATTTCCAGAAGACCCTCGGCTCTCTTGCAGCTAGCAGAGATAATCCTTAAAGTGGAACAATGTCTCTAAAAAGTGCCAGAAACAATGTTTCGATATATCCAAGCCAATAGTGCTCAAATGTAGCAGTTCTAAATAGCAGCAACAAAATACACAATCTGACAGTTCTATTAATCCGGCAGTCCGAGCACCTGGCTTCTCAGTAAAATTTCTAAGCTCACGGGGAGAAGGTAGAGCAGGTCCAGAACCATAAGAAATTAAATCCCTTAGTCTCTATTAAAGCAACTCAAGCAAGGCACGAATTGAAAACTTTTTCCGCCACTTCAAAGGCTTCAGGCAAATCAAAGTCTTTTGCTTCGGAACTTTAAGCAGAACCGGGAGACGGACTTCCTGGTTGCGTCTCCCGCTTTGGCCGAATTTTACATTTAATTTGGTCTCAAATTCCTTCAATCCCTCTTACTCACGGGTTAAAGCTTTTCAGATCGGATGTTCCAGGAAAAAAGGTCAGTGCTCATCGGCAGCAGCTATGCAGCTTCACTTCCTCAGAAAGAGCGATCGACTCATAGCACCGCGCCACTCCTCCACGTTCCGGAGCCCCTTACGGGGTTCCTTCTTCGTTTCGGGGGGCGCTTCTGGTGCCCGCCGAGTCCCACAGCCACAGGCTCACTCTACCTGTGGTTTTCCGGTGTGGGTCTCCGCTTCGCCGTAGCGGACAACCCGTTTCTGGGGAGCTTCTCCTTCACCGCACGAAGGAGACCGCCATTGCCGTTCGCGCCGCCTCCGGAAGTCCGAAGGTCAACCAGGATCTCAAGCCGGATGCCTGGAGAATGGCCAGTTACCTCTCACTGCGACTGAGAATCCGACTGAAAAGAAGGCAGTCTTAATGGCTATAGATGCAGAAAAAGCTTTTGACAGGTTATCCTGAAAATTTATGAAAGGTCTATTACACCATATGGATTTTGGTATACAGTATATAAAAGGGATTGAAGCAATATAATCAAAACAAAAAGCTAAAATCATAATTGTGAGGGTTTGATTAGCTGCTTGTGCGTGAAAACGTGCTCCCTCAGAGTTTGTGCGCCCCCACAAACCTCCGTGTGTGACGGAGCTCCTCAGACATGTCTGCTCTAGTCACTAGTAGAGTCCGACAGTGGCTGTCTGCGGAAGCGTTTCCAGCAAAGAAGTTCCTTAACGGAAACGCGTCTCCTGGACTCACGGCGTGACAGTTTCCTGCGAGGTATGGGTCTCCCTATGGGAGACTCCGATACCTCACCACTGTTCTCGCTGGAAGCCTCCCTGAGCCCTCCCTCCTGCTCGCATTCCCTCAGAGACCCACTCCTCCCCCTGCTGGTCCCTGCTTCAGCAGTTGAGTCTCTTTCATCCTGCCTGAGTCCCTCCACCACCTGATGCTCTGATGGCAGTTCCCTGACATCCACCTCCCCTCCAGGGCCCCCCTCACCCCCTCCCAATTCCTCCCCCCTGGGAGGTGAAGGGCTAAAACCCCGAAACGAATCTTCCTCATCTTCTGACGTCTCGAACAATTCTCTCCATCGATCGTCGTCCTGGCCAGCTGAATCCTCCTCCTCTTCAGAATCTGGGAACCCCTCCAACTCCTCTTCCTCGTCGGTGGTGGCAAAGTATTCCCTTCGGAACCTCGCTACAGGCTGAGGTTTACGTGGGAACCTCTGATGAAAAGTCTCTATTAAAACCTCGTCATTGACATCCTCTGCCCTAACCCAGGTGTTTTCCGACTCCGGTTCCCCTTCCCACATTACCAAATACTCTACTTGATCTCCCTTCCACCTGGAATCGAGGATCTCCGCTACATGGTAGCTGTGTTCCTTCTCCTCCATTGCTGGTCCCCTAGTGACCCTCCCCTCACTGTCTCCTCTATACGGTGACAGCAACGACCTGTGAAAAACTGGGTGCAGCTTCATGTGGTTCGGTAACCGGAGCCTGAAAGCCACTGGATTGACCTGCTGTATGACTTCAAACGGACCCAGCCTTTTGGGTCTTAATTTCTTACAACCTCCTTTGAATGGCAACCCTTGGGTTGACAGCCACACCTGGTCCCCCACCCTGATGCTTTCACCTTCCCTTCTGTTTTTGTCTGCTTGCCTCTTATATTCCTCCTTAGCCCTGTTTAAGTTGAGTTGGAGCTGGCGATGGATCGCTTCCATTTCCTCCACGAACTGTTCCGCAGCTGGAACGCTCCAGTTCTCCCCCTCCCCCCCTGGGAAGGCTCTGGGATGGCACCCGTGATTAGCCAAAAAGGGGCTCATCCCCGTGGACACGTTCTCTGCATTGTTGTAGGCAAATTCTGCCAACGCCAGCTTCTCCACCCAATCATTCTCTCTGTCATTAACATAACACCTCAAATATTGTTGGAGAACCCCATTTGCTCTTTCCGCCTGCCCGTTGGTTTCAGGATGACGGGCCGTCGAGAAATTAACCTCTACATGCAGTAAGCTCATGAGCTTCCTCCAGAACCTGGAAGTAAATTGTTTCCCTCGGTCTGAAACCACCCTCAAGGGGGCGCCATGCAACCTAAACACATTCTCTACAAACAATTTGGCGGTTTCTTCTGCTGTAACCGCATGTGAGCAGGCTATGAAGTGGGCCATTTTAGTTAACAGGTCTACTACAACCATGATGGCTGTTTTCCCTCTAGACCTTGGCAGATCAGTCATGAAATCTATTGCCACTGCTTCCCACGGTCTCTCAGGTGTGGGCAGTGGTTCTAATAAACCAGCCGGCGCCTGCCTCTCCCCCTTGGCTCTTTGGCATTGTTCACACCCTCTCACATACTCCCGCACATCTTCCCTGACCTTGGGCCACCAAAATTCCCTGGTAACCAGCCACATGGTTTTGTGTTGCCCAAAGTGCCCTGCTGTGGGGCTATCGTGCAGCTGCTTGAGTACTTTCTCCCTCAATTCCCCTTCAGGTATGTATAACGCTCCCTTATAATACAATGCCCCATTTCTCTCCTCAAAACCACCGGGTTTGTCTTCCTCCCCTCTGAGATCCCTGAGTTTCCCCTGGGCGTATGCATCCTGCACCGTACCCTCTACCAATTCCCTTTGCCCCACCAAAGTCGCCCCACACACCCAGCGGTCCTCTGGAATGATATGGGTTTCTTCGGGTGCTCCCTCCCCCTCCAAATATTCAGGTTTGCGTGAGAGAGCGTCCGCCCTAACATTCTCTGGGCCTGGCACATAACAAATCTCAAAGTTAAATTTGGAGAACTCTTGGGCCCATCTCAACTGCCTTTGGTTGAGCACTCGCGCCGTTCTCCAGTACTCTAGATTTTTATGGTCCGTGCACACTTGCACTTTATGTTGTGCACCAACTAGCAGATGCCTCCATCTCCGGAACGCCTCATGAATAGCAAGCAGTTCTCGGTCGTACACCGTGTAGTTCCTCTCGGATTTGTTCAGCTTCCGCGAGAAGAAGGCACACGGACGCCACTCCGACTCCTCCTTCCCCGGCTGCAGAAGAAGCACCGCCCCTATGGCTCTGTCAGATGCATCTGTTTCAACCCTTAGCTTCTTTCGTAAATCCACATGCAGAAGTTGTTCTTCAGAGGCGAAGGCCCTTTTCAGTTCCTCAAACGCTCGCTCCGCCTCCGCCGTCCATACAAACTTCTTCTTACTGCTGAGACAGTCAGTGATGGGCGCCGTCAGATGGGCGAAGTTGCGGATGAACTTACGATAAAAGTTTCCAAACCCTAGGAACCTCTGCACATCCTTCTTGGTTTTGGGTGTTTTCCATTCCAGCACTGCCTGTACCTTGCCGGGATCCATGGCCAATCCCTTGTCTGACAGGCGGTACCCCAGGAATTCCACCTCCTTGGTATGGAACCGACACTTCTCCAGTTTGACCCACAGCCTGTTGGCTTGCAGTCTGCTCAACACTTCTCTGACGTCTCTCACATGTTGCTCCTCATTCTCAGAATACACCAACACATCATCTAGAAAGGCAACGCAATTCTTGTAGAGCAAAGGGCCCAGCACGTGGTTCATAAAAGATTGAAAACACGCGGAGCCTGCTTGTAATCCAAATGGCATAACGAGGTATTCAAACGCCCCCAAAGGGGTAAACATGGTGGTTTTCCATTCATCCCCTTTCCTTATGCGTATCAGGTTGTACGCCCCCCTTAGATCCAGCTTTGTGAAAATCTTTCCCTTCCTCACCATGGTCAAAATATCATCAATTCTGGGCATAGGGAACGCCACCGGTTCAGTCACTGCATTCAGCCGCCTAAAATCACATACAAGTCTCGGCTTGTCCGCATTTTTTTTGTCCACAAAGAACACTGGGCTCCCCCCTGCTGCTTTGGACTCTCTGATGAAGCCTCTCTTCAGGTTCTTGTCAATGAACCCTCGCAACTCCTGCATTTCCCTGTCTGACATGGCATACAACTTGCCCACGGGAAGCTGTGCTCCAGGGAGTAAATTGATCTGACAATCAAAGGGTCTATGAGGTGGTAGTTGGTCAGCTTCCTTCTCGCTGAACACGTCGCTGAGATCTGCATACTGTGGTGGTACCTTCACCTTCCCCATTACTTCAGTCCCTGCTAGGGTGGCTTGGGCCCCTACTGAACCCTTCTCCCCTTTGCAGTGTTCTAGGCAATGTGCTGAACCAAAGGACACCACTCTTTGATGCCAGCCAACCAGCGGATCATGTAGAGCTAGCCAGCTCATTCCCAAAATAATGGGAGCGCCTCCCAGGGTGGCCACATTAAACGCTATCAGTTCTGTGTGCCTTGCCACCCTCATTATCATTGGGACAGTCTGCAAGCGGACTCCTCCTCCCAACAACTCCCTGCCATCAATCGTGGTCACCTGCAGGGGGTTGCTTAAAGGGATGGTCTGTATCTGGTGTTCAGCAGCAAACTCCTTGCTCATAAAATTGCAGGAGCTGCCTGAGTCCAATAGCGCCTTTATTTTTAGGGGATGCCCATTCTGCAGCTCTAGCGACACTTCAATCACTAGAGCAGGTCGAGGAGCTTCTGGCACGGGCACTTTCACTGCTCTTTGGCCTGGCTGCAGTGCCCCAATTGTGGCAACCAGGCGTTGGCTTTTACCTGCTCCGCTCCCCCTTCTTCTCCCCCCTCAACAGCTCCCACCATCCCTTGCCATTCCTTCCTCTGGGGGCAGACTCTGGCAAAGTGGCCTGGCTGTTGGCAGAGATAGCATTTCCGGGGGCCCTTTCCCTCCTTCTTAGCTCCCTCGCTGGTTTTTGAAAATGCGCGCGCGCGCGCTGTTCCGATTTCCATCGGCTCTGCCGGCGGGAAAGCTGGCTCAGGAATGTCTGGAATGCGGAACTCCTTCCAACGTTCCCCTCTCCCTTCCCGCCTCTCCAAGGCTCTTGCCTCCTGCCGCGCTCCTATGGTCAGCGCAGATTTGGTCAGCTGATCCATAGACTCCGCCCTGGGGCTCCGTGCCAGCTCGTCTTTCACCCCCGAAGAAAGACCTTCTTCAAATAGCATTTGAACGGGTGCCGCCGATAAATCCCAACTCAGTCTGTGAATCAGCATGGTAAACTCAGTCCAATATTCACGGACAGATCGACTCCCCTGCTTACAAGCCATTAGCTGTCTGCGCACCACCCCTTCCTCAATATCGCTGGAAAACATGATATCCATTGCACGAAAGAACTTCATTGTGTCCTTTAGTATGTCATTGTGCGTTGCCATTAGGGGTCGAACCCAGTCTCTAGCCCCTTTCTCAAGATGCCCAATTACAAAAGCAACTCGCGATTCCTCATCAGGGAACTCATCGAACTGCACATTAAGGGCATATTGCATCTCTGTCCTAAAAGCATGGTAGTCCTTGGGGTCCCCCCCAAATTTCTGCACCAATCCTGGTACCTTTCTGGGGAATTGAGTGGCTCTCCCCTTCTTGTCTGCATCCTGAGCCCTTCTCTCCTCCAGCCTCGCCGTCTGCAGGGCCAGTTGAACCTCCAACGCTCGGTATCTATCTTCCAAGCTTGGACCAGCTCCAGCCCCTGCTCCTCCGGTTCCGGTTGGTTCGCTCATGATGCCTTCTCTTGCACAGGCAGCGTACAAAGACTGTCGGACTGCTGTGAGGGTTTGATTAGCTGCTTGTGCGTGAAAACGTGCTCCCTCAGAGTTTGTGCGCCCCCACAAACCTCCGTGTGTGACGGAGCTCCTCAGACATGTCTGCTCTAGTCACTAGTAGAGTCCGACAGTGGCTGTCTGCGGAAGCGTTTCCAGCAAAGAAGTTCCTTAACGGAAACGCGTCTCCTGGACTCACGGCGTGACAGTTTCCTGCGAGGTATGGGTCTCCCTATGGGAGACTCCGATACCTCACCACTGTTCTCGCTGGAAGCCTCCCTGAGCCCTCCCTCCTGCTCGCATTCCCTCAGAGACCCACTCCTCCCCCTGCTGGTCCCTGCTTCAGCAGTTGAGTCTCTTTCATCCTGCCTGAGTCCCTCCACCACCTGATGCTCTGATGGCAGTTCCCTGACAATAATCAATGGAAATTTATCACAGGAGTGTGAAATCAGTAAAGGGGTCAGACAAGGTCGCCCACTATCCCCCTTAATTTTCATATTAACATTGGAAGTTTTATGTCAACAAATTAGGGAAGAAAAAGAAATAAAAGGGATTATGCTGGGAAATAGAAGTTACAAAATGAGGGCATTTGCTGACGATTTAATTATAACTACGGAGCAACCAAAACAGAGTTTAAGAAAGGCGTTGGAAATAATATATGGCTACGGTAAAGTTGCGGGGTTCAAAATGAATTTAAACAAGACAAAACTATTAGTTAAAAATATGTCGCCAGATGAAAAAGCAGAATTAGAACAAATAATACACATTAAAATCTACTCCAAAATCAAGTATTTAGGATTATGGATAACACCAAAGAATATTAACTTATATGAAGATAATTATACCCATTGTTGGAAAGATATCAAAAGACAGTTGGAGATATGGACAAGGTTAAATTTATTATTCCTGGGCCGCATTTCGGTAATTAAAATGATAGTTTTACCGAAGCTACTCTTTCTATTCCAAACGATTCCAATTACAGGAAAGACCAGCAGTATCAACAAGTGGCAAAAAGAAATTTCTAAATTTTTGTGGAAGGGTAAAAGACCAAGAGTAAAGCATAAGATATTAATAGATACTGTAGAAAGAGGTGGCTACGGGTTACCGGAATTGAAGATATATTACGAAGCCTCATGTCTTCTCTGGTTGAAAGATTGGTATTTATTAAAAAATTGGGATATTTTAGATCTAGAAGGTCATGACACCCGTTTTGGGTGGCATGTCTATCTTAATTATGGGAAAATAAAGACGCATAGGAGTTTTTCAAATCATATAATAAGAAATGCTATATATAAGGTATGGGGAAAATACAAAAGATATTTGGAACAGAAAACCCCAAGATGGAACTCTCCACTAGAAGCAATCGCTGTTAAAAATAGCAACAACATCAAAGAGAACTGGATAACGTATAACACAATATTAAGGGGGAAGGAGGAGGGTCAACTAATATTGATAAGTTATGAAAAAATAAAAGATCACTTTTCTACTTGCCTAGATTACTTCCAGTTGAATGAAGTGTTCAGACAGGATAAGCAGATAGGTTTTGAAAAGGAGCCTTCAAGATTTGAAAGAGAACTACTGAATAGTAAAACCAAAATAATCGCAAAAATGTATAGACTTCTTTTAGACTACGAAGTAATGGATGGGGAGGTTAAGGATTCAATGATAAAGTGGGCCCAAGATGTGGGCCGTCCAATTATGCTAAAAGATGGGGGAAACTGATGGAATGTAAATTTGAAATTTACAGCCAGCTATAATATAAGAGAGAACATGATGAAAATGGCTCATAGGTGGTACCTCACTCCTTCCAGATGATCAAGAATGGATAAAAAATTGGCGAATGCTTGTTGGAGATGTGGAGGAAATAACGGTGACATGAGCCACATGTGGTGGACGTATGAAAAGATTAAGATTTTTTTTGGGGGGGGGAATATACGATGAATTAAAAAAGATGATGGGGATAACTTTTACGAAAAAAACGGAGGCATTTCTATGAAGTATTTTAGATAAAAATATCCCAAAAAAATCTAAGAGAGGTATTCTTGTATGCAACCGCAGCAGCTTGTATACTTGTGGCCAAGGGATGGAAAGATCACGAGGCTCCAAAAATAACAGATTGGCAAATCAAATTACAGGAATTGGTGGAGACGGCTCAATTGACTAGCAAACTCAGAGGAATCTCAAAGCAAAAATTTGCAGAAAAATGGGATGGTTATACAAGATATGTTCAAAAATACAATAATAGTTTTGATTCCGTGCTAGCATTCGAGTGATAAAGGAACTAAAAGGAGGTGGACAACAATTAAGGATTTATTATGTTTTCAGAATGTATTGGAAAATTTATATAGAAATGATTATTGTTTTGTGTACATTGCATTGTAAGAATGGAAACAGAGCCACAGCCACAGCCTAAGTCTGAAACAGTCCTTGATAGAGTGCCAGAGCCAGAGCAAGACCCTGAATCAGTGCCAGAACCAAGCCCTCATTCAGAACCAGAGCCTGAGAAAGAGCCAGAGCCAGAACCAGAGCAACAGCCACAGCCACAGCCTGAGTCTGAAACAGCCCTTGATAGAGTGCCAGAATCAGAGAATCAGAATCAGAGTCAGAACCAGATCTTCGGTAAAGACGTGGGCTGGTCTTAGCGCAACTGCTCCTCCCACCCAAGATAAAAGAGATTGGGTGTTCCAATACACACACACACCCCGTAGGGAACTTGCCCCAGCCATTCTGTTTGCTGAGGCCCCCTCTCAGGCAGCCCTGACCCTTTCCCCTTAAAAAGCAAAATACAAACTATACAATAACCTTAAAAAATAGTAAAAGAAAAACAAAGCAAGAAACAATTATGCTAAACTTAAAATAATCACCGCCCCAACTAAACATTTGTCCCACCCCAGAAAGAAAATAAAAATAACAACAACAACAACAACAAACCACCGTTTGAGGTGCAACAGAGACACGGCCAGAGACAGAGCGAGACCCTGAATCAGTGCAATAACCAAGCCCTCATTCAGAACCAGAGCCTGAAAAAGAGCCACAGCCCAAACCAGAGCAACAGCAACAGCCACAGCCTAGAGCCACAGCCTGAGTCTGCAACAGTACTTGATACAGTGCCGGAGCCTGAAACAGAGACACAGCCTCAAACAGAGCATGAGCCTGAAACAAAGGCAGAGCCACAGCCACAGCCTGAGTCTGAAAGAGTCCTTGATAGAGTGCCAGAGCCAGAGCCAGAGCGAAACCCTGAATCAGAGGGAGAACATGAATCAGAGCCAGAGCCAGAGCCAAAGCGGAATGAAAGCCAGAGCCAGAGCCAGAAATGGGGCTTGATTCAGGGCCGGAGCGCAAAACATAGCTGCAGCCACAACCTAGAGTCTGCAACAGTACTTGATACAGTGCCGGAGCTGGAGCTGGAGCTGGAGCTGGAGCCGGAGCCAGAGCCAGAGACACAGCCAGAGCCAGAACAAAACCCTAATTCAGAACCCATTAAGAAGTATCATGAACAACATCTTAAAAGACGGAACCATGCCGGATTCTTGGAAAGACAGCCTTATTGCATTAATTCCAAAACAGGGAACGGACAATCTACTTATTAACAACTATAGGCCTATCGCACTTCTAAAGAACGATTACAAATTATATGCAAATATTTTAGCCGAAAGATCAAAAAAAGGCTTCCAGATGATGATACACAATGACCAAGCTGGCTTTTTGCCCGGGAGGCACATTTATAGCAACACTAGAAACATTATAATCTTATTAGCTTATTTAGACTTAAGAATAGAAAAGAAGGCAGTCTTAATGGCTATAGATGCAAAAAAAGCTTTCGACGGGGTATCCTGGAAATTTATGAAAGGTCTGTGACACCATAACAGATTTTGGTATGAAGTATATAAAAGGGATTGAAGCAATATAATCAAAACAAAAAGCTAAAATCATAATCAATGGAAATTTATCACAGGAGTGTGAAATCAGTAAAGGGGTCAGACAAGGTCGCCCACTATCCCCCTTAATTTTCATATTAACATTGGAAGTTTTATGTAAACAAATTAGGGAATAAGAATAAGAATAAGAATAAGAATAAGAATAAGAATAAGAATAAGAATAAGAATAAGAATAATTTATTATTTATACCCCGCCCATCTGGCTGGGCTTCCCCAGCCACTCTGGGCGGCTTCCAAAAGAATATTAAAATACTATAATACATCAAACATTAAAAGCTTCCCGAAACAGGGCTGCCTTCAGATGTCTTCTAAAAGCCTGGTAGTTGTTGTTCTCTTTGACATCTGGTGGGAGGGCGTTCCACAGGGCGGGCGCCACTACCGAGAAGGCCCTCTGCCTGGTTCCCTGTAACTTGGCTTCTCGCAGTGAGGTAACCGCCAGAAGGCCCTCGGTGCTGGACCTCAGTGTCCGGGTAGAACGATGGGGGTGGAGACGCTCCTTCAGATATACTGGACCAAGGCCGTTTAGGGCTTTAAAGGTCAGCACCAACACTTTGAATTGTGCTCGGAAACATACTGGGAGCCAATGTAGGTCTTTCAAGACCGGTGTTATGTGGTCTCTGCGGCCGCTCCCAGTCACCAGTCTAGCTGCCGCGTTCTGGATGAGTTGTAGTTTCCGGGTCACCTTCAAAGGTAGCCCCACGTAGAGCGCATTGCAGTAATCCAAGCAGGAGATAACCAGAGCATGCACCACTCTGGCAAGGCAGTCCGCAAGGGAGATAGGGTCTCAGCCTGCATACCAGATGGAGCTGGTAAACAGCTGCCCTGGATACAGATTTGACCTGTGCCTCCATGGACAGCTGTGAGTCCAAAATGACTCCCAGGCTGCGCACCTGGTCCTTCAGGGGCACAGTTACCCCATTCAGGACCAGGGAATCCTCCACACCTGCCCGCCTCCTGTCCCCCCAAAACAATACTTCTGTCTTGTCAGGATTCAACCTCAATCTGTTAGCCGCCATCCAACCTCCAACCGCCTCCAGGCACTCACACAGGACCTTCACTGCCTTCACTGGTTCTGATTTGAAAGAGAGGTAGAGCTGGGTATCATCCGCATATTGATGAACACCCAGCCCAAATCCCCTGATGATCTCTCCCAGCGGCTTCATGTAGATGTTGAAAAGCAAGGGGGAGAGGACAGAACCCTGAGGCACCCCACAAGTGAGGGCCCAGGGGTCTGAACACTCATCCCCCATCACCACTTTCTGAACACGGCCCAGGAGGAAGGAGGAAGGTATAACAGTGCCCCCAGCTCCCAGCCCCTCAAGACGGTCCAGTAGGATGTTATGGTCGATGGTATCAAACACCGCTGAGAGATCCAGCAGAACTAGGAAACAGCTGTCACCTTTGTCCCTAGCCCGCCGGAGATCATCAACCAGTGCGACCAAGGCAGTTTCAGTCCCATGATGAGGCCTGAATCCCGACTGGAAGGGATCCAAATGGTCCGCTTCTTCCAGGCGTGCCTGGAGTTGTTCAGCAACCACTCGCTCAATCACCTTGCCCAAGAATGGAAGATTTGAGAATGGGCGATAGTTGGCTATCGTGGCCGCATCTAAAGATGGTTTTTTAAGAAGCGGTTTAATAACCGCCTCTTTCAGCGAGTCTGGGAAGGCTCCCTCACGGAGGGAAGCATTCACCACCCCACGAAGCCCATCACCCAGTCCTTCCCGGCTAGCTTTTATAAGCCAGGATGGGCAAGGATCAAGGAGACAAGTGGTTGGTTTCACTCGTCCAAGCAGCCTGTCCACATCCTCGGGGGTAACAGATTGGAATTGATCCCACACAACTTGACTAGACAGGACTCTAGCACTCTCCCGCCCCGGCCCTGCTCCCACGGTGGAGTCTACCTCTTATCGAATCTGAGCGACTTTATCTGCAAAAAACTTTGCAAAGTCATTGCAGGAGATCATGTTGCCCCTACTGGGCACTGATGGAGCAGGTGGTTCCGCTAAATCGCGAACCACCTGAAAGAGTCTCCTGCTGCTGTTTTCCGCAGATGCAATAGATGCGGTGAAGAAAGTCTTCTTCGCCGTCGCTATCGCCACTAGGTAGGCTTCGACATTGAGCTCTAACCCGTGTCCGGTCAGATTCAGAATGGGTTATCCGCCACCAGCGCTCTAGCCGTCTCAACGATAGTTTCATTGCCCTCAGATCCGTGGAAAACCATGGGGCTGTCCGGGCTCCATGCAATCGGAGAGGGCGCTTTGGAGCCAAACAGTCAATAGCCCTGGTTAACTCCACATTCCAGCGGGCCACCAGGGAATCAGCTGAAAGGCCATCAACATGGGATAAAACATCCCCTACCGCTCTCTGGAAACCATTTGGATCCATTAAGTGGTGGGGGCGGACCATCCGAATCGGTCCCACCTCCCTGCAGAGGGGAAGGGTCGTGGAGAAGTCCAGTTGCACCAGGAAGTGATCTGACCATGGCACTTCTTTGGTTTCGCTTTTACTTAATATCAGATCACCAACATCCATAGAGGTGAACACCAGGTCTAAGGCATGCCCGTGGCTATGAGTTGGGCCAGACTTATTCAGGGACAGCCCCATGGAGGCCATGCTTTCCACGAAGTCCCGAGCGGCCCCTTGTAAGGTCGTGTTGGCATGGATGTTAAAATCCCCTAGGACAACCAAACTAGGTGTCTCCACGAGGACATCTGCCACGACCTGAAGCAGCTCGGGCAGGGAATCCTTGGTGCAGCGAGGAGGTCGGTACACCAATAGGAATCCTGTACTGCCCCTATTGCCCAACTTCCAGAACATGCACTCAGAGAACTGGGTCTTTCCAATAGGACACCCGGTGCAAACTAATGACTTCCTAAAAATCACTGCAACCCCCCCTCCCCGCCCACAAGGCCTGGGTTGCTGTGCATAAGAAAAACCTGGTGGACATGCAGCGGCAAGGACAGGCCCATCTGCTTCATCCAACCAGGTCTCTGTCACACATGCCAGGTCAAAGCCTCCATCCTCAATCAGGTCGTGGATGGCAGTGGTTTTATTCATCATTGACCTGGCATTGCACAGTAACACTTTCAGGTCATGTGGGTTTCCCTTGTTGATTCCAGTATCCTTCCGGTCAGGACCAGACCTGGAGGCAGGGATAGTCCTCAGACAACAACTAAGCCTGCTTCCTCGGTAATGACATGGTCTGGTCTTAGCGTAACTCCTCCTCCTACCCATGATCACTGACATCGGTTGTCCGAGTGCATCCCCCCCTGTGGAAACTGCCCCAGCCATTTTGTTTGCTGGGACCCACTCCCAGGCAGCCCTGACCCCTCCCCTTAAAATCAAATTAAAGCCTATACAAAAAACAAACTAACAGAACAATAAAACTATAAAAACAAAAAACAAAGTTACAAACACAACATAATTAAATTAAACAAATTCCCCCACTCAACTAAACACCCACCCCACACACTCGAGGCCTCCCTGGAGCCCCATAAGCTGCTGAGGTGAGTATGGGGCCCGCCCCCAGGCCCAAGGTGGAAAAGGGCTTCAGGGGGGAGCGGTTCTCCCCACAAGCTCACCGCAAAGCAGCAGCAGCAATGTCCCAAGGCCTCCTTGGAGCCTTATATGCTGTGGTGGAGTATGGGGCCCGCCCCCAGGCCCAAGGTGGAGAATGGGCTTCAGGGGGGGGGGCGGTCCTCCCAGAGACTCACTGGCAAAGTAACAGCAGGAATGTCCCGGGCCTCCTTGGGGCCTTATATGCTGAGGTGGAGTATGGGGCCCGCCCCCAGGCCCAAGGTGGAAAAGGGCGTCAGGGGGGAGCGGTCCTCCCCAAGACTCACCGGCAAAGCAACAGCAGCAATGTCCCGAGGCCTCCTTGGAGCCTTATATGCTGAGGTGGAGTATGGGGCCCACCCCCAGGCCCAAGGTGGAAAAAGGGATTATGCTGGGAAATAGAAGTTACAAAATGAGGGCATTTGCTGACGATTTAATTATAACTACAGAGCAACCAAAACAGAGTTTAAGAAAGGCGTTGGAAATAATATATGGCTACGGTAAAGTTGCGGGGTTCAAAATGAATTTAAACAAGACAAAACTATTAGTTAAAAATATGTCGCCAGATGAAAAAGCAGAATTAGAACAAATAGACTTCCGGAGGTGGCGCGAAACGGCAATGGCGGTCCCCTTTGCGCTGTGAAGGGGAGCTGCGCAGAAAAGGGTCGTCCGCTACGGCGAAGCGGAGACCCATAAAGAAAAACCACAGGTAGAGTGAGCCTGTGGCCGTGGGACTCGGCGGGCACCAAAAGCGCCCCCCCAAAACGAAGAAGGAACCCCGTAAGGGGCTCCGGAACGTGGAAGGGCTGGCGCGGTGCTGTGAGTTCATCGCTCTTTCTGCGGAAGTGAAGCCGCGCAGCTGCTGCCGATGAGCACCGACCTTTTTTCCTGGAACATTTGATTCAAAACTACAAACCCGTGAGTAAGGGGAATTTAAGAATTTCGGGACCTAAAGTGATTAAATTTGGTGAAAGCGGGGGACGCAACCAGGAAGTCCGTCTCCTTGCAGTGCTTAAAGAATTAAAGCAAAGAACTTGACAAGCTGGAATCTTTTCAAAGTGACTTTTAGAAGTTGGGGTTTTTGTGCAACATCTGAACTTGTTTTTAAGACATTAAGAGGGTTAACTTTTGTTCTAACTTTTGTTGGTTACGGACTGGATTCTCCATCCTCTTTTTGTGGATTACAAATGACGGAGAAGCCCAAATTCACGGGCTGCCAGATTAAAAAAGAACTGTCAAATTGCTGAGACTGTTTAACTACTGAAAGTGATACAGTGAAGCGTTATAGACTGGATACAAATGGGAAAACTGTTTCTCGCACCTCTTTAGAGACTTTGTTTCAACTCTGGGAAAGCTCTGCATGCTAAAAGGGAGCTGAAGGATCCTTCCATTGTGGTTTAAAACTGTTTGGACTTTAATGGCGGAACAACTTTATTTTCTTTTCTGAGGCATCGCTACACTCCCCCTAGAGGATTTTGGACTTATAGCTGTCTGAGACCCACTTTTTGTTTTTATTCTCTACTGCTTTGTTGTTTACTCTCTGGAATTGTGATTCCCATGGGACTTTACACAGTTTGACCTTGGCACGTAGACAGGACTGGAATGAGTGGTACGGGCAAAACAAGATTGGCTAAAGCGAAAGCTAAACAACTAGTGCAAACAACTTTAACTTCTCAGCCACGCAGATCATCTGTCCCAGCTGTTTTAGAGATACATGAAGGGGAAACTGAGCAGACATCATTAGAAGATATGGCTACAGGAGGATCTGCAGCTGTTTTAGAACAAAATTTGGGACAATTGGAAAGTTTAAATAAGAAAGCAGATGAGCATTCGGCTAAAATTGACCAAGCTACAGCCAGTATCAGTAAACTGACTGAACAAGTTGCTCAACATACACAAGTAATTGAGAATCTTCAGGAAATAACTGCAGAAAACTGTAAATTAGCTGAGGAAGCGAACCAAAAAGCCGCGGAAGCCAACCGAAAGGTTGAAGCAGTACAGGTGGAGGTAAAGCCTTTGCACAAACAGATAAGTGAACAGCAGGCCTACCTGTCTATGATTGAACTGAGAAATAGGGAGAACAATCTCAGATTGAGAGCTATCCCAGAACTTGAACAGGGGGACTTAATAGGCTATCTGACATCAGAATTTTTAATGTTTTGGGCTATTGAAGACAAGGACTTTAAAATCGTAAGTGCTTTCAGACTGGGAAGATTGGTGAAGAAAGATAGATCCAGAGATTGTTTGATTATTCTGAGATCCAAGCAAGAGAGAGACAAAATATTAAGCCTTCATTTTGAAAAATCATTGGTTATTCAAGGTACCAGAGCAGAAATTTACAAGGATATTCCTAAGCAACTTTTGGACCTCAGATCTACATATACAGAATTAACAAGACTACTGAAAAGTAATTCAATTCCCTTCAGGTGGGAATTTCCCCAAGGACTATCTTTCAGTTTTAAAGGAAAGAAAATTAAAATTAAAACAGCAGAAGATCAAGGCAAGTTTTTGAACGACCACGGAGAGGACCTTCAGAAAGGAGCAGTAGGACCTGGGTCTTGGCCACCACCTCCTCCAGCACCAGCACCCGCACCGGTACCTGCACCGTTGGGACCAGAGGATCAAAAGAAAGAGACGCCACCACCAAAGGAATAGCAGACTGATCCAGGATGTCTCTGCAGCTCCTCAGTTGGAATATTAATGGTGGGAATTCCCCGGAAAAAAGAAGAAGAATATTTCATGTATTGAGAAAAGAACAATTGGACATTATCTGCTTGCAGGAAACGCATGTGACTAGGCTCCATAGAAAAGTGCTAATTAATAAAAGACTAGGCCAAGAATTTATTTCATCGGACAGAGTCAAGAAAAGAGGAGTGGTGATTTATGCAAAGGAGAGCCTGTCACCAAAATTTTTATTCAAAGATGAGCAAGGAAGAATTTTGACAATCGAGATACAGACTCAAGGAGAAAAGTTTTTAATATTAGGAATTTATGCACCGAATGAGGGGAAATCAGAATTTTATAAGAAGCTGCATGAGACAATGCTGGACTATCTGGATTATACCAACATCATTATGATGGGAGATATGAATGGGGTGGTCTCTACAAACATGGATAAGTCACAAAATCAAAATTTGACGAAAGACGGCAGACTACCTAAAACTTTTTTTGAGTTAACTGACAATTTGGATTTGATTGACATTTGGAGGACAAAGAACCCCCTAGGAAAAGAAGGAACATTCTTTTCTGAAGCCCATCTGACATGGACAAGAATCGACCAAATATGGACAACTAGAGGACTGGCACCTAAGACTAGAAAAGTGGAAATCTGCCCTAAAACCTGCTCCGACCATAACGCTATGAAAATGGAAATGAGATTAATTCCAATCGGTTCCTTCAGATGGAAAATGAATGGCACCTTGTTAAGAGATCAGGAGATTGTGAAGAAGGCCCAAAAGACTTTAAAAGATTACTTTGAAATAAATTTGAATACTACAGTGGAAAAAAGAGTAATCTGGGATGCAAGCAAAGCTGTTATGAGGGGGTTTCTGATACAACAGAATACGATAAAGAAAAGACTTTGGAATGAGAAAAAGGATAAGATCTTGGAGAGGATAAGAGATGGTGAGAAAAAACTAAGAGTAAAACCAAAATCACAGGAGATCCTGAGAGAAATTAAATTTCACCAAGCACAATATGCCAAATTGATAAACCAAGAAGTCGAGTGGAAAATTAAATTAATGAAACAAAGGTCATTTGAATCAGCAAACAAATGTGGGAAACTGCTAGCATGGCAGTTGAAAAAGAGACAAAAACTGAATACGGTTACAAATTTAGAGATTGATGGAAGAAACATCCAGAACCCCGAGGAAATTAGAAAATGTTTCCAGAGATATTTCAAACAACTTTACACGCAAGGGCAGCAAAAAGAGACTGAGATAGATCGATTCTTAAAAATTAATGGACTACCAAAGTTATCCCAGGAAAAGAGAACAATCCTGAATTATAAAATAACACAACAAGAAATTGAAGGTGCCATTCAGAATATGCAATTAGGCAAATCTCCAGGGCCGGATGGACTTACCTCCAAGTACTATAAGACATTGAAAGACCTCTTGATACAACCATTAATGGAGGTTTGCAATCAGATTATGGAGGGGAAGAAGGCACCGGAATCGTGGAAAGAAGCATTCATCACATTGATTCCCAAATTGGAAACTGAAAAGACTCAACTCAAGAACTACCGTCCCATCTCACTCCTAAATGTGGATTACAAAATTTTTGCAGACATTTTGGCAGGTAGACTTAAAAAAGTCTTGAATGAAGTAATTCATAAGGACCAGGCAGGCTTTCTCCCAGGTAGACATTTATCTGACAATACTAGGAACATTATTGACATTTTGGAGCTTTTGCAAACAAACATGAACACTAAAGCAGTGTTAATTTTTATAGATGCGGAGAAGGCCTTTGACAATATATCTTGGAAGTTTATGAAGAAAAATCTTGAAGGGATGGGAGTGGGACAGGGGTTCGAAAATGGGATAGAGGCAATTTATTCAGAACAAAAAGCTAAATTGATAGTTAATAATGTGGTGTCAGAAGAGTTTAAAATTGAAAAAGGAACACGACAAGGTTGCCCTATATCCCCTTTGTTATTTATTTCAGTCCTGGAGGTGCTCTTGAACATGATCAGGGAGGACCGGTTGGTGGAAGGAATACAGGTCGGAGTGAAACAGTATAAACTTAAAGCTTTTGCAGATGACCTGGTCTTAAAATTACAGGAGCCGGAATCTAGCCCGAAAAGAGTTTTGGAATTGATTGAGGAGTTTGGTCGGGTGGCGGGATTCAAATTGAATAAGCAAAAAACTAAGGTTTTGGAGAAAAATTTGACACCTTTGGAATCAGAAAGGTTTCAGAAAGAGACAGACTTAAATGTGGTTAAAAAAGTGAAATACCTAGGGGTCAACTTGACTGCGAAAAATCTGAACTTATTTGAAGATAACTATGAAAAATGTTGGTTAGAAATTAAAAAGGACTTAGAAATTTGGTCAAGATTGAAACTTTCCTTGTTGGGACGAATTGCAGCTATAAAAATGAATGTATTGCCAAAGATGTTATTTTTGTTTCAAACCCTACAGATTGTGGACAGAGTGGAATGTTTTGGAAAGTGGCAGAAAGATATCTCGAAGTTTGTCTGGCAGGGCAAAAAGCCCAGAATAAAATTTAAAATTCTAACTGATGCAAAGGAAAGAGGGGGATTTGCCCTGCCAGATTTAAGGTTATATTATGAAGCTGCAACTTTCTGCTGGATGAAGGATTGGTTTCTCTTAGAAAACACTGATGTCCTAGATCTGGAAGGGTCCAATAATGCTTTTGGATGGCATGCATATTTGTGGTACGACAAGGTAAAAGTTCATAAAGTGTTCAAAAACCATATTGTCAAGAAAGCAATATTTATTGTCTGGACAAAGTATAAAGACTTATTAGAAAATAAGACCCCAAGATGGTTATCACCAATGGAGGCTAAGGCCCGGAAAAGACTCAATATGGAGGCCAGTTGGCCGAAATATTGGGAAATAATAGAAAAAATTGGAGACAATTGGAGGTTGCAGAGTTTGGAGAAATTGAAGAATAAGGTGCGAGATTGGTTACATTACGCTCAAGTCAAAGAGGTCTTTAATTTGGACAAAAAAATAGGATTCCAGGTGGAAAAATCGAAATTAGAAACAGAATTGTTAGAACCAAAGACAAAGGTACTTTCTAGAATGTATAATTTGCTGCTTAAATGGAACACTCAGGATGAGACTGTTAAATCAGCCATGATAAAATGGGCTCAGGATATTGGGTACAACATTATGTTCGAAGACTGGGAAAGGTTATGGACCACCGGTATGAAATTCACGGCATGTAATGCCTTGAAGGAAAATATTATGAAAATGATATATAGGTGGTACATGACTCCAGTCAAACTTGCAAAAATATATCACCTAGCTGATAACAAATGTTGAAAATGTAAGGTGGCTGAAGGGACATTCTTTCACCTCTGGTGGACCTGTCCAAGAGTGAAGGCCTTCTGGGAAATGATCTACAATGAGCTAAAAAAGGTATTTAAATATACCTTCACTAAGAAACCAGAGGCCTTCCTCTTGGGCATTGTCGGCCAGAAAGTGTTAAAGAAGGATAGAACTTTTTTAATGTATGCAACAACAGCAGCAAGAATACTTCTCGCAAAATACTGGAAGACACAAGACTTGCCCACACTGGAAGAGTGGCAGGCGCAATTGATGGACTATATGGAACTGGCCGAAATGACTGGCAGAATCCGAGATCTGGGAGAAGAAACAATGGAAGAGGATTGGAAAAAGTTTAAAGACTATTTACAAAAACAATACAAATTGTATGAGTGTTAAGAAATTGTACGATTCAGGAAGACATGGTTCCAGCAACTCGTCTGAAAGATTTAGAAAGTTAGGTGATATGTAAGAAAAGGTCGAAACTTAAAATAATGTTATGTTCAATTTAAGTTATAAGTAATTGTTAAAAATTACTTTAAGATTAGAAGTATAACATCTGAGAGGTATAAAATAAGAGCCGAAACAAGGTAATAATTTGCTGGCACTTTTATTATGGAGAATGCAGGATAGGGAGATGTGAGGAAGTGCAGTTAGGTATACAATACAATATTATGAACAGTTGTGTTTTTCTCTTTCTTTTTCTTTTTCCTTTCTTTTACTTCTATATTGATATGTGATTTTCTATTTTATGTTTGAAAACTGAATAAAATATTTTTAAAAAAGAACAAATAATACACATTAAAATCTACCCCAAAATCAAGTATTTAGGATTATGGATAACACCAAAGAATATTAACTTATATGAAGATAATTATACCCATTGTTTGAAAGATATCAAAAGACAGTTGGAGACATGGACAAGGTTAAATTTATCATTCCTGGGCCACATTTCGGTAATTAAAATGATAGTTTTACCGAAGCTACTCTTTCTATTCCAAACGATTCCAATTACAGGAAAGACCAGCAGTATGAACAAGCTGCAAAAAGAAATTTCTAAATTTTTGTGGAAGGGTAAAAGACCAAGAGTAAAACACAAGATATTAATAGATACTGTAGAAAGAGGTGGCTACGGGTTACCGGATTTGAAGCTATATTACGAAGCCTCATGTCTTCTCTGGTTGAAAGATTGGTATTTATTAAAAAATTGGGATATTTTAGATCTAGAAGGTCATGACACCCGTTTTGGGTGGCATGGCTATCTTAATTATGGGAAAATAAAGACGCATAGGAGTTTTTCAAATCATATAATAAGAAATGCTATATATAAGGTATGGGGAAAATACAAAAGATATTTGGAACAGAAAACCCCAAGATGGAACTCTCCACTAGAAGCAATCGCTGTTAAAAAAAAAGCAACAACATCAAAGAGAACTGGATAACGTATAACACAATATTAAAGGGGGGGAGGAGGGTCAACTAATATTGATGAGAAATTAAAAGATCACTTTTCTACTTGGCTAGATTACTTCCAGGTGAATAAAGTGTTCAGACAGGATAAGCAGATAGGTTTTGAAAAGGAGCCTTCAAGATTTGAAAGAGAACTACTGAATAGTAAAACCAAAATAATCGCAAAAATGTATAGACTTCTTTTAGACTACGAAGTAATGGATGAGGAGGTTAAGGCTTCAATGATAAAGTGGGCCCAAGATGTGGGCCATCCAATTATGCTAAAAGATGGGGGGAACTGATGGAATGTAAATTTGAAATTTACAGCCAGCTATAATATAAGAGAGAACATGATGAAAATGGCTCATAGGTGGTACCTCACTCCTTCCAGATGATCAAGAATGTATAAAAAATTGGCGAATGCTTGTTGGAGATGTGGAGGAAATAACGGTGACATGAGCCACATGTGGTGGACGTGTTAAAAGATTAAGATTTTTTTTTGGGGGGGGGAGAATATACGATGAATTAAAAAAGATGATGGAGATAACTTTTACGAAAAAAACAGAGGCATTTCTATGAAGTATTTTAGATAAAGAGATCCCAAAAAATCTAAGAGAGGTATTCTTGTATGCAACCGCAGCAGCTCGTATACTTGTGGCCAAGGGATGGAAAGATCACGAGACTCCAAAAATAACAGATTGGCAAATCAAATTACAGGAATTGGTAGAGATGGCTCAATTGACTAGCAAACTCAGAGGAATCTCAAAGCAAAAATTTGCAGAAAAATGGGATGGTTATACAAGATATGTTCAAAAATACAATAATAGTTTTGACTCCGTGCTAGCATTCGAGTGATAAAGGAACTAAATGGAGGTGGACAACAATTAAGGATTTATTATGTTTTCAGAATGTATTGGAAAATTTATATAGAAATGATTATTGTTTTGTGTACATTCCATTTTAAGAATGGAAACAGAGCCACAGCCACAGCCTAAGTCTGAAACAGTCCTTGATAGAGTGCCAGAGCCACAGCGAGACCCTGAATCAGTGCCAGAACCAAGCCCTCATTCAGAACCAGAGCCTGAGAAAGAGCCAGAGGCAGAACCAGAGCAACAGCCACAGCCACAGCCTGAGTCTGAAACAGCCCTTGATAGAGAGCCAGAATCAGAGAATCAGAATCAGAGTCAGAACCAGATCTTCGGTAAAGACGTGGTCTGGTCTTAGCGCAACTGCTCCTCCCACCCGCGATAGCAGAGATTGGGTGTTCCAATCAACACCCCCCGTAGGGAACTTGCCCCAGCCATTCTGTTGGCTGAGGCCCCCTCCCAGGCAGCCCTGACCCTTTCCAATTAAAATGCAAAATACAAACTATACAATAACCTAGAAAAATAGTAAAAGAAAAACAAAGCAAGAAACAATTATGCTAAACTTAAAATAATCCCCGCCCCAACTAAACATTTGTCCCACCCCAGAAAGAAAACAACAACAACAACAAACAACAACAACAACAACAACAACAACAACAACAACAACAACAACAACAACAAACCACCGTTTGAGGTGCAACAGAGACACAGCCAGAGACAGAGCGAGACCCTGAAGCAGTGCCATAACCAAGCCCTCATTCAGAACCAGAGCCTTAAAAAGAGCCACAGCCCAAACCAGAGCAACAGCCACAGCCACAGCCTAGAGCCACAGCCTGAGTCTGCAACAGTACTTGATACAGTGCCGGAGCCTGAAACAGACACAGGCTCAAACAGAGCCTGAGCCTGAAACAGAGGCAGAGCCACAGCCACAGCCACAGCCTGAGTCTGAAACAGTCCTTGATAGAGTGCCAGAGCCAGAGCCAGAGCGAAACCCTGAGTCAGAGTCAGAGTCAGAGTCAGAGTCAGAGTCAGAGTCAGAGTCAGAGCCTCAGCCTCAGCCTCAGCGCCTCAGCCTCAGCCTCAGCCTCAGCCTCAGCCTCAGCCTCTGAAATAGTGCTTGATAGAGTGCTGGATCCTGAAACAGAGACACTGTCTGAAACTGAGCCTGACGCTTAAACGTAGCCAGGGGCAGAGGGAGAGGCAGAGCCTGATACAGTGCTTGATACAGCATAGGAGCCTGAAGCAGAGACACAGCCAGATCCAGAGACACAGCCAGAGCCAGAACAAAACCCTAATTCAGAACCAGAGCCTGAAAGAGAGCCACAGCCAGAAACAGTGCTTGATAGAGTGTCAAAGCCTGAAACAGAGGCAGAGGCAGATACAGGGCTTGAAACAGCGCCGGAGCCTAAAACAGAGAAACAGCGTGAAACAGAGACAAAGGCTGAGACACAGGCCGAGCCTGAGTCTGCAACAGTGTTTGATAAAGTGCAGGAGCCTGAAACAGAGACGCAGCCTGAAACATAACCTGAGCCTGGTTATTAGCATGGCAATTAAAGAAGAGAGCCCCCGGTGATGACCTTATATCCATTGATGCCATCAAAGCAAATAAAGATTGGTGGATCCCACTTTTAGCAGCACTTTACACGTATATAAACAAAACAGCAAAATTTCCCTCAAGCTGGAGCTCGGCGTTGATTGTATTAATACATAAGAAAGGCCCACGTACAGAGCCGAGCAACTTTAGGCCAATCAGCTTGCTAAATGTCATTGGGAAGATTTACTCGGGGTACCTGCTAAACAAACTATCGAAATGGATGGAGGACGACAATATCATTGCCGATGAACAGGCGGGTTTTCGCCCTGGAAGATCTACTACAGACCAAATATTAACCTTGAATCACCTGGCGGAAAAGTATGCCGGCAAAGCCCCAAAGGTTCTTCATGTGGCTTTTAGTGACCTTAAGCAGGCATTTGATCGAATCTCTAGAAAGCAGCTATGGACAAAACTGGCTGCTACAAAGATCGATCATCGTCTCCTTCATCTGATTATCAGCCTCCATACAAACACCTTCCTGAGAATCAGGCTAGACAATAAAGGCCTAGTCTCCAACCCTGTTACCACCAATAGAGGGGTAAGACATGGTTGTCTATTGGCCCCAGCATTGTTTAATTTTTACATTAACTCACTGGTGACTCACATGGCCAATGATGCTTTCCACCCCCCCAAATTAGCAGGCCGATCTCTGAATGTTCTTCTGTATGCGGATGACGCCGCACTTCTTGCCAGATCCCCTATTGGACTGAGGAGAATGTTGCAAGCTCTACATGAATACTGTGATCAGCATGAGCTCCAACCCAACTATGCTAAGACCAAGATGACGGTCTTCTCTGCCCGACCGAGACTCCATCGATGGTCGATGAACGGGATCCCCTTAGAGCAGGTTAACTGCTTTAAATATCTGGGACAAGTAATACGGTCAAATAGGTATTTTCTAGCCCATAGAGACTATATAACAACTAATGCATCTAAAGCAGCCATCCAGATTAGATCCTTATATGCCAAGAATCAGGCTCAATCAGTGAAGATAGCTTTGAGACTCTTTCAAATGAAAGTCCTGTCACGGCTAAAATGGCCGCTGTTTCTTTAATGCGAATAAAGCTGGGTCAGCATGACTCAGCGGTCTGCACCAAGTTGTATATATAAGTTAGAAATGTTAGTTTGGGCTGTGGCCGGTGTTTGGGTTGGTTGGTGCTGGTGTGTATTCAGTCGTGTTTTGCACAAGGACTTTTAAGAATAAAACTCTGCAAGGATATTCTCGTGGACTCTTTTGTGCCGACAAGGGTCTGAGGACCAGGCTGAGGAGACAAAGGGAGGTCAGAACCCTTTCCATCTTTTTTTTGCTTTTTACAAACACTGACAGGTTATGGGCCCAGTGTTTCTGAGCATGTGCAGAGTGCAAAACGACTAACAGCATTTCAGCAAGGAGCTGGTGAGTCCTGGTGGTGTACGGAGACAGTGGCTGTGCGTTGGAGCAGTTGGTGGCAAGCTGTAACTGTCTGCAGCGACGCTGGAGCGGCTAGGATCTGAGGATCAGGAAAGCACTCAGCGTCGGCTACTGGAACAGTTTGAACTGCTAGAGGACCACAGTAGGCGACTCACAGAGCGGCTACACCAGTTGCAGAGCCAGGCGGGACCTGAGGGTCAACAGAGGCAGCAGCTAGAAGCCGGTGAGTGCCAGCCAGGACCATCCAGTGGGACTCTAAAGAGAGAGTCAGGAGAGATTGCTGGAGACCCCACAAAAGGGGCTCAGCAAGCACCAGCAGAGATGGCAGATTTCCAGTCTTCCCAAGTTGTAAATATTGGGGGAGGCATCCCTTTTGAACTTCTCTCAGAGAGCAACTGGCTGAGTTGGTCAATTAAAATGCAGCAGTTGTTAAGGAGAGATGGACTATGGGACTGTGTTGAAACTGAGGTTTTGAGAACTGACTCTGCTGAGAAAAAACGGCTAGATGAAAGGGCCCGTGCCCAAATTATGCTGTGTTTGAGCAACTCTCAGTTATTGCATGTAGCAAATGCCAGCACAGCGTTTGAGTGCTGGAATTTATTAAGGGCAATGCATGTCAGAGAAACTGCTGGAACTATCATTTCTCTGACCAGAAGGCTGTTCAGGACTGTTATGAAGGAAGGTGAGAGTTTGGCAACTCATCTTCAAACGCTGAAATCTCTGTTTCTTCAACTACAACAGAGAGGTAAGCGTTATGATGAGACTGACCAAACCTACATTATCCTTTCAAGTTTTCCTGAAAGCTGGTTGCCTGTGATTAACAGCATGGAGAGTATGCGTCCCCGAGATCTGACCCTTGAGTATGTGGTTGGCAGATTGACCGAAGAAGCAGAAAGAAGGTCAGATAGACAGGCTGAACTCCAAGAACGGAGGAGTTACAGCCGAGGGGGCCAGCAGCAGAATCTGCCAATGGAGCAACGCCAAGGTTTGGACTTGGCCATGGCGGTGAGGAGATGCTATAGATGCAACCAACCCGGGCATCTCCAACGTCAATGCAGGGCAAGACTTCCAGGAGACGACATGGAGCAGAGACAGCAATCGACACAGAAACGTAAGCAGAAGGGGTTCTCTTCAGGGAAGAAGAACATATGTTCTGCTCAGTTTGTGTCTGCATTTTCTCGAGAGGAGAGAAAGATGCCTCGAGGAACATGGTTGCTGGACTCTGGCAGCAGCAGGATTATCTGCAATAGTCGGGAGGGCTTTAGGACCCTGGAGAAGCCAGCTGATGGAAAAGACTCAATTTATCTTGCTGATGGTCGTAGAAGCAAGATTGATGGCCAGGGAACATGTTTCCTGCAGTGCTTGAACACTACTCTACCAGAGACTCTGTTTGTCAGCAGTTTGGACTTTTGTTTACTGTCTGTAAGCTGTTTGATTAATGCAGGGTCTAGTGTTAAGTTCACGCAGGATGGCTGTCTGATAAATAATGGAACTCAGGTATGTGGCCATGCAGAGATGGAAAATGGGTTATATGTAATGCAGGACAAGCCTGTTAAAGCAGCCCAGGTGGTTCAGGATAATTTGCCAGTTCATAAGGGGTGTGTACATGAAATGCACAGAAAACTGGGTCACGCCAATTTCCGTGTGCTTTCAGAGATGCAAAAGGTGTGCAAGAACCTAAAAGTAAATAGCTGTAACTGTTTCCTAGATTGCAGTGTATGTAAAATGGCCAAATCTAAGAGGAAGCCTGTGGCTTCTAAAAGCGACAGAGTATCTAAAGAGGTTTTAGAACTTGTCCATTGTGGCGTGATAGGCCCTTTTCCACAGAAGACTGAAGGGGGCGCCAGATATGCTTTTCTGGTAATAGATGACAAATCACGTTTTAGTTGGTTGTTTTTGTTAAAGCAGAAATCTGAGTGTTTTCCCACATTCAGAGAATGGGTTGCCCAAGCTGAAAAGCTCTTTGCTCGCCCTGTTGTGCAGTTGCAAACAGATAGGGGCGGAGAATTTCTGAACAAACAATTTGGGACATGGTTGCGACGTAAGGGGATCACTCACCGTTTGACTAACCCTTATAGCCCTGCTGAAAATGGTCTGTGTGAAAGACGTGGGGCTGTGATACAGTCAGTAAAGGACTGCCTGCTAGTGGATGCAGGATTGGGCCACAACCATAGGCTGTGGGGCGAGGCTTTTCTGACCGCAAACTTTTTGATTAATAGAACCTGGTCTAGCTCTATAAAAGATATTGTTGGGAAACTGCCAGGGAGATATAGTCCATCATGGCCCAAGCCGGCTGTCGGACGTCCATCGATCTCCCGTAGACAGGCAGATCCAGCAGTTAGCGGCACGAAGCCTTAGAAATAGATTCCCACATTCCAGGCTTGTGTACACTGTTTATCAGCAGAAACACAGCAGAAAGCTTGCACCGCAGAAGAGCATAATTTACAGACTTTATTTAGCGTTGAACAGAACAAAAGAAAACATGACCGTTCTGTGTCAGCATCTCTGACCAACTGGCAAAATCGAAAGGAACAACAGCAGAACATAAACATCCTGTGAACAGGACATGCGCAGACTCTGTGACTCCCAAAGCCTGCTCCCTTTTAAGGTGGAACGGAAATATCCTAACAGATATACCATATCGTATGTTGTTTGGGAAAGAACCAGAGTGGACAATGCTCCATAATTGGGGTTCTTGGGCACATGTAAACATTCCCAAAGCTCAGCGCCAGAAAGGGGGCGCTAGAGCGCAGAAACTGCGGTTTGTGGGATATCAGTCCTATGGCAAAGGGTGGCGTTTCAATTTATGCCCAGGACGCGTGGTTCTGTCACAAAGTGCAGACTTCGCTGACCAGGACAGATGGACTGCGATCCATGCCAACCCTGACTGCCTACTGCCCCTGCAAGTAAGAGAAGAGGCTTCTTCTCAGCCATTGGCAACACAGGAGCAGGATGAGGAAGAGGCACAGATTTCCCCAAAAGATGTGGCAATAGATAATACTTCTCTAGAGGAAGAGGAAGAAGAGCCAGAGATAAGGGGGGAAGAAGAAGTAGTTGTGCGTAGACGCTCCCAGCATTCAAACAAGGGTGTACCTCCTCAGCGTTTGACCCTAGGAGGAGTGAGAGTATGCAATGTGAGTTGTGTGGAACCACAAAGTTATCATGAAGTCTTAGACTTACCCCCTGGGGAACGTGCTTTGTGGGAACAAGCTATGAAAGAAGAAATGGACTCTTTTAAACGTAACGAAGTGTTTGAGGTCATAATGCCGCCACCTGGTGGCAGAGTGGTGTCATGCAAGTGGGTTTACAAAAGGAAAACCCTTGCATCTGGGGAACCACGTTTTCGAGCCAGATTAGTAGCCAGAGGGTTCACTCAGATTAAAGGGGAGAGTTATGATGAAGTGTTTTCTCCCACGGTAAAGAGTGAAACTTTTCGTTTAATGCTTTCCATTGCTGCTGTAAGACAACTAGCAGTGCACCATTTTGATGTTGATGCTGCATATCTGCATGCAAATTTAGACCATGAAGTGTTAATGAGACAACCCCCTGGGTTTGAAGAGGGGAATGGTGCAGTCTGGCGTTTGAGAAAGGCTGTTTATGGTCTCAAACAAAGTGGAAGGTGTTGGAACCAGTGTTTAAATGAAGCCCTTGTAAAAATTGGTTTTAAAAGGAGTGTGGCTGATCCATGTCTGTACACCAAGGGGACAGGCAACAAATATCTAATGCTCTTAGTCTTTGTTGATGTCTTGCTTGTGGTAGGGAGTTCCACAGATGAGATCCAGAAGCTCACAAGTCAATTGGAAAAGAGGTTTAAGCTTAAAGCGTTAGGGCCTGTAAGCAATTACTTGGGAGTAGAAGTAAGGCAGGAAGCTGGTGGAAGCTTCCTATTGAGCCAGAAAGAGAAAATTCTTCATTTGATAGAGCAGTTTGGCATGAAAAACTGAAAGCCAGTTCAGACTCCCATGACACCAGATTTCCCAAAGACAGTGTGTGATGATGAATTTGATCAGCCTGAGTTGTATCACTCAAAAAATAGGATCACTGTTGTATTTAAGCCAGTGGTCAAGGCCAGACATTGCATGTGCTACAAATGTTCTGAGCCAACGTGTATCTAAACCCAGTACTGCCGATTGGTGTGCTTTGAAAAGGCTTATCAGATATCTAAAGGGGACATTAAATGTATGTGTCATGGGCTCAGGGACTGAGCCACAGGGGAAGGAGGAGATGGAGAGTGAAGGGGAACAATCTGAGGGGAGTTCAGGAGGGTATGCCAGTGATCAGAGAGATTCCATGAGTCACTCCAGCGAATCAGAGGATTCCCAGAAAGGGGCCCCCAAAGGCAGGGCAAGGGGGGGCAGTGGGGAGTCTCCAAGCGGCAGCTGGAAATCAGGGGTAGCTTCCCCACCAGAGCGTAGCGGGGGGGAAGAATACCAAGGGTTAAAACAAGAGCCTCCTGCAGAAGGAGAGAGTGAGGCTGGACTGACCACGCCTCCGTCAGAGGGTGGAGGGGCGGAGGGAAGAGCAGGTCCGGCCAGCCTCCCTGAAGGAGAAAGCAGTGGGGGGAGCAGTGTAGCCGTTAGGAGGAAAGTAGGCGGCTGGGCGCGCGCGCCAAGTTCAAATGTGGAGGCGCGCGGGCCAGCAGAAAACCCGGATTGGGAGCCAGGTCCTAAAGCCCTCCGGAAGGGTGGGGCGGAGTCAGAAGAATCCGCCTCCGAAGAGAGTAGGAAGGAGGTAACCCCAGAGGGCAGGAGGACCCGGAGGAGAAAGGAGCAAAAGGAGGAGAGGGAAAGGTGGAGCAAAGCTCGGCTCTTGAACTGGTGTATGGGCGGGGAGGAGTCAGACGGAGCTTCGCCGGTCTAAGGACTCAGACGTAGCGCTGAGCGCCACGGATGTCAAACGAACTTATTTCGGGCATGCGCTGGCATACCACGTATCCCGAAGTATTTTTGTCTTATTCACCCAGAACACCTCGCAAATAAGAAAAGAAAGGGGGAGATGAAGGAAAGCATTGCTTTTGCACATGACCATGGCATGATGGGAAGCATTGCTTCTGCACATAACTGTGGCATGATGGGAAGTCTTGCTTCTAAGCTTTGTTCTGCTCATGCTGCTCAAACCGTGCTGATGCTAAGACATTCCCTCATCACCCTGGTACGTTCTGTTCACCTTGAGTTCACACCATATCTGTCAGGGAACTGCCATCGGAGCCAAGAGAGGAGGTAAGGCTCCCCGACCATGCAGGAGAAGGGACCAGCAGAGGAGGAGGGTGCTAAGGAGCAGGGAAACGCCAACGCTTGGCTGCCGATCAGCGGGCACAGCAGCCAGGCAAGCAACCAACCAACCAGTAAAAGTGCCCAAGCCAGACCCCCCCCAAGCAGCCATAGCCATAGAGGTGGTGCTAGAACTCCCTAATGGACACCCAATCAAGGGTAAGGCACTGCTGGACTCAGGCAGTTCCTGTAATTTTTTCAGCAAGGATTTCGCGCTGGAGCACCAGTTACACCTCCTGCCGCTAGAGTGCCCCTTACAAGTAACGACCATTGATGGCAGGGAACTCCTGGGAGGGGAAGTGACGCACCAGACTCCCCCCATGAGAATGAGGGTCTCCAGACACACAGAAACCCTTGCCTTTCATGTAGCCAGACTGGCAGGACCATCAGTCATCCTGGGAATGAGCTGGTTGGCGCTACATGATCCAGTGGTGGCATGGCACCAGTGGACAGTGACCTTTGGGTCAGCTCACTGTTTGGAACACTGTCACGGTGGGGAAGTCCCGAGGGTAGCCGTGGCTCAGGTAGCAGGAATGGCAGTGGGAGAAAAGGGGAAGGTACCACCACAATACGCTGACCTGCAGGATGTTTTCAGCGAGAAGGAAGCGGATAAACTACCCCCCCATAGGCCCTTCGACTGTCAAATCAACCTACTACCAGGAGCTCAGCTCCCAGTGAGTAAATTGTACGCCATGTCGGACAAGGAGATGCAGGAGTTGCGGGAGTTTATTGACAAGAACCTGAAAAGAGGCTTCATAAGGGAATCAAGGGCGGTGGGAGGCAGTCCAGTGTTCTTTGTGGACAAAAAGGACACTAAACAGCCCAGATTGGTCGTAGAATTCAGGTCCTTGAACCTTGTATCGGAACCCGTGACCTTCCCAATGCCCAGGATTGACGATATTTTAACCCGGGTGGGGAAGGGAAAGATCTTTACCAAGCTGGACCTTCAGGGGGCGTACAATTTGATTAGGATGAGGGAAGGGGATGAATGGAAAACCACCATGTTCACCCCTCTGGGAGCCTTTGAGTACCTCGTTATGCCCTTCGGATTACAATCAGGCTCTGCCTGTTTTCAATCTATCATGCACCTTGTGTTGGGATCCTTGCTATACAAGAATTGCGTGGCCTTTCTAGATGACGTGTTAATCTATTCGGACAATGAGGAGCAACACGTTCAGGACGTTCGGGAAGTGCTAAAGAGGCTACAGGAACACCAGTTGTGGGTCAAATTGGAGAAGTGCCAATTCCACGCAGTCCTCTTCGCTCTGTGAAGGGGAGCTCCGCAGAAACGGGTCGTCCGCTACGGCACAGCGGAGACCCATAAAGATAAACCACAGGCAGAGTGAGCCTGTGACCGTGGGACTCGGCGGGCACCAGAAGCCCCCCCCGAAACGAAGAAGGAACCCCGTAAGGGGCTCCGGAACGTGGAAGGGTGGCGCGGTGCTGTGAGTTGATCGCTCTTTCTGCGGAAGTGAACCCGCGCGGCTGCTACCGATGAGCGCTGACCTTTTTTCCTGGAACAATTGATTTAAAACTACAAACCCGTAAGTAAGGGGAAATTAAGAAATCTTGGGACTAAAGAGACTGAATTTGGCTGAAAACAGGAGATGCAACCAGGAAGTCCGTCTCCCGACCGTGCTTAAAGAACTAAAGTAAAGATTTTGACAAGCTGGAATCGTTTTTTTAAAAAAAGGTTTTAAAAGTGTGGCTTATTGTGCAACAACTGAATTTGCTTTCAAGAGACTTTTAAGAGATTAAGAGACAATTTCGTTTTACTTTTCTTGGTTACCCTTCCTTTTCTTTCTGGATTGTTTAAAAGAAGCCCAATTCACGGGCTGTCAGGCTAAAGGCAAAAAGAACTGTCAAACTGCTGAATCTGGCTAACTGTCGAAAGTGTTACATTGGAGCGTTACAATTTGGATACAAATGGGGAAGTTATTTCTCGCACCTCTTTGAGACTTTGTTTTAACTTTGGGAAGTTCTGCATCGCAAAAGGGAGCTGAAGGATCCTTTCAACGTGTTTTAAACTGCTGGGATTTTAATGGCGGAACAACTCTATTATTTCCTTTGAGACATTGTTGCACTCCCCCTAGAGGACTGTGGATTTACAATTGTCTGGGATTTGCCTTCTGTTTTGATTTTCTGCTGCCTTGCTGTTTACTCTCTGGAACTGACTTTCCCATGGGACTGCACATAGCTTGACCTTGGCACATAGACAGGATTGGAATGAGTGGCACGGGGAAAGCAAGATTGGCTAAAACGAAAGCTAAACAATTAGTACAAACAACTCTGACTTCTCAGCCACGCAGATCATCTGTCCCAGCTGTTTTAGGGATACAAGAAGGAGAAGCTGAGCAGACATCATTAGAGGATATGGCTACAGGAGGATCTTCTGCACTTTTAGAACAATTTTTGGGACAATTGGAAAGTTTAAATAAAAAGGCAGACGAGCATTCGACAAAAATTGACCAAGCCACAGCCAGCATTAATAAATTGACTGAACAAGTTGCTCAACATACACAAGCAATCGGGAATCTACAGGAAGCAACTCTAGAAAATCGCAAACTGGCTGAGGAAGCTAATCAAAAAGCTGTGGAAGCCAATCAGAAAGTTGAAGCAATACAGGTGGAAGTAAAACCTTTGCACAAACAAATTAACGAACAGCAGGCCTACCTGTCTATGATTGAATTAAGAAATAGGGAAAATAATCTCAGATTGAGAGCCATCCCGGAACTTGAACAGGGGGATTTGATTGGTTATTTGTCATCAGAATTTTCAAAGTTCTGGGCCATTGAAGAAGATAAGGACTTCAAAATCGTAAGTGCTTTTAGACTGGGAAGAGTGGTGAGGAAGGACAGATCCAGAGACTGTTTGATCATTTTGAGATCCAAGCAAGAGAGAGACAAAATATTAGGCCTTCATTTCGAAAAATCACTTGATATTCAAGGCAACAAGGCAGAAATCTACAAAGATATCCCAAAACAACTTTTGGACCTTAGATCTACATACACAGATTTAACAAGATTGTTGAGAAGCAACTCAATTCCCTTTAGGTGGGAATTTCCTCAAGGATTATCCTTTAACTTCAAAGGAAAGAAATTCAAAATTAAATCAGCAGAAGACCAACAAAAATTTCTAGACGAGCACGGAGAGGACCTTCAGAAAGGAGCAGTAGGACCTGGGTCTTGGCCACTACCTCCGCCAGTACCAGCACCTGTACCCGCACCCTTGGGACCAGAGGATCAAAAGGAAAAGACACCACCACCAAAGGAATAGTGGATTGATCCAGGATGTCTCTGCAGCTTCTTAGTTGGAATATTAATGGCGGGAATTCCCCGAAAAAAAGGACAAGAATATTTCATATATTGAAGAAAGAACAATTGGACATTATTTGTTTGCAGGAAACCCATGTGACTAGGCTCCACAGAAAAGTGCTAATTAACAAAAGACTAGGCCAAGAATTTATATCATCGGACAGAGTCAAAAAAAGAGGAGTGGTGATTTATGCAAAGGAGAGCCTATCACCAAAGTTTTTATTTAAAGATGAACAAGGAAGAATTTTGGCAATTGAGATTCAGACTCAAGGAGAAAAGTTTTTGATACTAGGAATATATGCACCGAATGAGGGGAAATCAGAATTTTACAAGAAACTGCATGAGACTATGCTGGATTATCTGGACTATAGCAACATCATTATGATGGGAGATATGAATGGGGTGGTCTCTATAAATATGGATAAGTCACAAAATCAAAATTTGACAAAAGACGGCAGACTACCTAAAACTTTCTTTGAGCTAACTGACAACATGGACCTGATTGACATCTGGAGGACAAAGAACCCCCTAGGAAAAGAAGGAACATTCTTTTCTGAAGCCCATCTGACATGGACAAGAATCGACCAAATATGGATAACTAGAGGACTGGCACCTAAGACTAGAAAAGTGGAAATCTGCCCAAAAACCTGCTCCGACCATAACGCCATGAAAATGGAAATTAGACTAACCCCAATCGGTTCCTTCAGATGGAAAATGAATGACACCTTGTTAAGAGATCAGGAGCTTGTGAAGAAGGCCCAGAAGACATTACAAGACTATTTTGAAATAAATCTGAATACCACAGTGGAAAAAAGAGTAATCTGGGATGCAAGTAAAGCTGTTATGAGAGGGTTTTTGATACAACAGAACACGATAAAGAAAAGACTCTGGAATGAAAAAAAGGACAAGATTTTAGAGAAGATAAGAGATGGTGAGAAAAAATTAAGATCAAAACCCAAATCTCAGGAGATTCTGAGAGAAATCAAATTCCATCAAGCACAATATGCCAAATTGATAAATCAAGAAGTAGAGTGGAAAATTAAATTAATGAAACAAAGATCATTTGAATCAGCAAATAAGTGTGGGAAACTGCTAGCCTGGCAGTTGAAAAAGAGACAAAAATTGAACACGGTTACAAACCTAGAGATTGAAGGGAGAAATATTCAGAAACCTGAGGAAATTAGAAAGTGCTTCCAGAGATACTTCAAACAACTTTACACGCAAGGGCCGCAGAAAGAGACTGAGATAGACCAATTTTTAAAAATAAATGGACTACCAAAATTATCCCAGGAAAAGAGAACAGCTCTGAACTATAAAATAACACAACAAGAAATTGAAGGTGCCATTCAGAATATGCAACTAGGCAAATCTCCAGGACCAGATGGACTCACCTCCAAGTATTATAAGACATTGAAAGATCTCTTGATTCAACCACTAATGGAGGTGTGTAATCAGATCATGGAGGGGAAGAAGGCACCGGAATCGTGGAAAGAAGCTTTCATCACATTGATACCTAAATTGGAAACTGAAAAGACTCAACTTAAGAACTACCGTCCCATCTCACTCCTAAATGTGGATTACAAAATTTTTGCAGACATTCTGGCAAGTAGACTTAAAAAAGTGTTAAATGAAGTAATTCATAAAGATCAGGCAGGCTTTCTCCCAGGCAGACATTTGTCTGATAATACTAGAAATATTATTGACATTTTGGAACTTCTGCAAAGTAATATCAATACAAAAGCAGTGTTAATTTTTATTGATGCGGAGAAGGCATTTGACAACATCTCTTGGAAGTTTATGAAGAAAAACCTTGAAGGGATGGGAGTGGGACGGGGGTTTGAAAATGGAATAGAGGCAATTTATTCAGAACAAAAAGCTAAATTGATAGTTAACAATGTGGTGACAGAAGAGTTCAAAATTGAAAAAGGAACACGACAAGGGTGCCCCATATCCCCTTTGTTATTTATATCAGTCCTGGAGGTGCTTTTGAATATGATTAGGGAGGACCGGTTGGTGCAAGGAATACAGGTCGGAGTGAAACAGTACAAACTTAAAGCTTTTGCAGATGACTTGGTTTTAACATTACAGGAGCCAGAATCTAGTACGAAAAGAGTTTTAGAATTGATTCATGAGTTTGGTCGGGTGGCGGGATTTAAACTGAACAAGCAAAAAACTAAGGTTTTGGAGAAAAATTTGACACCTTTGGAGTCAGAAAGGTTTCAGAAAGAGACTGAATTAAATGTGGTTAAAAAGGTGAAATACCTAGGGGTTAACTTGACTGCTAAAAACTTGAACTTATTTAAAGATAACTATGAAAAATGTTGGTCAGAAATCAAGAAGGATCTAGAAACTTGGTCAAGATTGAAACTTTCCTTGTTGGGTCGAATTGCAGCTATAAAGATGAATGTATTGCCAAAGATGATGTTTTTATTTCAAACCCTACAGATTGTGGACAGAGTGGAATGTTTTGGAAAGTGGCAGAGAGATATTTCTAAGTTTGTCTGGCAGGGCAAAAAACCCAGAATAAAATTTAAAATTCTAACTGATGCAAAGGAAAGAGGGGGATTTGCCCTGCCGGACTTAAGGTTATATTACGAAGCTGCAGCTTTCTGCTGGATGAAAGATTGGTTACTCTTAGAAAACACTGATGTCCTAGATCTGGAAGGGTTTAATAATGCTTTTGGTTGGCATGCATATCTGTGGTACGACAAGGTAAAAGTTCATAAAGGGTTTAAAAACCATATTGTCAGGAAAGCAATATTTATTGTCTGGACAAAGTATAAAGACTTATTAGAAAATAAGACCCCAAGGTGGTTATCACCAATTGAGGCTAAGGCCCGGAAAAGACTCAATATGGAGGCCGGCTGGCCGAAATATTGGGAAATAATAGAAAAAATTGGAGACAATTGGAGGTTGCAGAGCTTGGAGAAATTAAAGAATAAGGTGCGAGATTGGTTACATTACGCTCAAATTAAAGAGGTTTTTAATCTAGACAGAAAGAAAGGATTCCAGGTGGAAAAATCGAAATTAGAAACAGAATTGTTAGAACCAAAGACCAAGGTACTTTCTAGAATGTATAACTTGCTGCTTGAATGGAGTACTCAGGATGAGACAGTTAAATCAGCTATGATAAAATGGGCTCAGGACATTGGATATAACATCATGTTTGAGGACTGGGAAAGGTTATGGACCACCGGAATGAAATTCACGGCATGTAATGCCCTGAAGGAAAATATTATGAAAATGATATATAGGTGGTACATGACCCCAGTCAAGCTTGCAAAAATATATCACCTGTCTGATAATAAATGTTGGAAATGTAAGGAGGCTGAAGGGTCATTCTTTCACCTCTGGTGGACTTGTCCAAGAGTGAAGGTCTTCTGGGAAATGATCTACAATGAGTTAAAAAAGGTATTTAAATATACCTTTACTAAGAAACCAGAAGCCGTCCTCTTGGGCATTGTCGGCCAGAAAGTGTTAAAGAAGGACAGAACCTTTTTTATGTATGCGACTACAGCAGCAAGAATACTTATTGCAAAATATTGGAAGACACAAGATTTGCCCACACTGGAAGAGTGGCAGACGCAATTGATGGATTACATGGAACTGGCTGAAATGACTGGCAGAATCCGAGATTTGGGAGAAGAAACAACGGAAGAGGATTGGAAAAAGTTCAAGGACTATTTACAAAAACAGTATAAATTGTATGAATGCTAAGAAACTGCATGATTTAGAAAAATATGGTTCCAGTAACTTGATTGTGAGATATTGAAAATTAAGTGAGATGCAAGAAAGAATTGAAACTTAAAGTAATATTATGTTTATTTTAAGTTATAAGTAATTGACAAAATTTGCATTAAGCTTAGAAAGATAACATTTGAGAAGTACAAAATAAGAAATCAAAGATGGTAACAATTTGCTGATACTTTTATTATAGAGAATGCAGGGTAAGGGAGATGTGAGGAAGTCCAGTTAGTTATATAAAAAAGGTTATGAATAGTTGTGTTTTTTCTTTTTTCTTTACTTTTCTTTTTCTATATTGTTTGTGGGTGTAATTGTATCTGTTTTCTTTTTTGGTTTGTTATTTTTTGGGGGAAGGGAATTTGTGTGTTTATTGTGTGCTTTTTATTTTATGTTTGAAAATTGAATAAAATATTTATTAAAAAAGACAAGAAAAAAGGACTCGAAATTATACATGTTTGTTTATGTGTTTGTTTGTTTCTATTGTGTAATGTTTGTGTTTATAAAAATTGTGAAAAACCAATAAAAAATTTATTAAAAAAAAAAAGAGGATCTGAGGGGGGAGTTTCACAGCAGGTTCCCAAGGAAGCCCAAACCGGTAGCGAGGTTCTGGGAGGAGCAATTTGGCACTACAGATGAGGAAGAAGAGTTTGTGGGGTTTCCGGCCTCCGACAAGGAGGAAGGAGAGGAATCTGAGGGTGAGGAATCGGACTGGGAGGGTGATCCGGTACAAAGAGATAGCAGCAGGTGGAGAGCTATGTTTGAATCTTCAGAGGATGGGGGTAGCTCCTTCAGGGGATTTCCCGCATCGCCGTCAGAGGGAAGGGAGGAATTTAGGCCAAAGGAAAGGGACGGAGGTGAGGGGGGTTCTGGGGGGAGGTGGATGTCAGGGAACTGCCATCGGAGCCAAGAGTGGAGGTAAGGCTCCCCGACCATGCAGGAGAAGGGACCAGCAGAGGGAGAGAGAACACTCCCTTTGGGGAAGGTTATCAGCATGACACCGGGGAGGAAGGGGACCAGGGAAGGACTTCGGAGAGAGGGCTCCAAGACTCTTCCACAGAGACCAGCGGGGAGAGGCCAGGACCTCCGCTGGCTACGCCTACTTTGCGCAGAAAACTTCCGCGCAGGGAGGCTAGGCGGAGATTGGGCGTCAAGGAATTTTTATGTTGGAAGAAATTCAGGAAACGCCCACTGACGGATTCTGCCAGCGACTGACACAGCCACGGAGGAAGGGCTGTCCAGCCAGGGAAAGGTTTAGCCAGGCAACGTTGCCTAGAAATTCAGCATCCTTTACGCACGAGCAACCCCAATTCCCATTACAATATCAATCTGTACTTACCCCTCTTTGTACATTCCTTTTCGTACCACTCTGGTACGGGCAGTCCGAAACCATGCCTGTGTAAACTCCGCTTTCCTTTTCCCAACCTTTAACCTGTCTATGATTAATGTCTTATATGCAATAATTAATGTCTTATATACAACCCTTGCTTTGTACTTATGTTAACCAATCAGCAACAAGCACACACGTGGCAAACGCTGTATAATATCCAATAAAAGGGAGTCTCCGAGGCTTGCTCGAGAGACGCCTCCCGTATGACACCTACCTACTCGTCTGTCGTTCATTTCAACCCAACAGGGTGTCATGACCTTCTAGATCTAAAATATCCCAATTTTTTAATAAATACCAATCTTTCAACCAGAGAAGACATGAGGCTTCGTAATATAGCTTCAATTCCGGTAACCCGTAGCCACCTCTTTCTACAGTATCTATTAATATCTTATGCTTTACTCTTGGTCTTTTACCCTTCCACAAAAATTTAGAAATTTCTTTTTGCCACTTGTTGATACTGCTGGTCTTTCCTGTAATTGGAATCGTTTGGAATAGAACGAGTAGCTTCGGTAAAACTATCATTTTAATTACCGAAATGCGGCCCAGGAATGATAAATTTAACCTTGTCCATGTCTCCAACTGTCTTTTGATATCTTTCCAACAATGGGTATAATTATCTTCATATAAATTAATATTCTTTGGTGTTATCTATAATCCTAAATACTTGATTTTGGCGTAGATTTTAATGTGTATTATTTGTTCTAATTCTGCTTTTTCATCTGGCGACATATTTTTAACTAATAGTTTTGTCTTGTTTAAATTCATTTTGAACCCCGCAACTTTACCGTAGCCATATATTATTTCCAACGCCTTTCTTAAACTCTGTTTTGGTTGCTCCGTAGTTATAATTAAATCGTCAGCAAATGTCCTCATTTTGTTACTTCTATTTCCCAGCATAATCCCTTTTATTTCTTTTTCTTCCCTAATTTGTTTACATAAAACTTCCAATGTTAATATGAACATTAAGGGGGATAGTGGGCGACCTTGTCTGACCCCTTTACTGATTTCACACTCCTGTGATAAATTTCCATTGATTATGATTTTAGCTTTTTGTTTTGATTATATTGCTTCAATCCCTTTTATATACTGTATACCAAAATCCATATGGTGTAATAGACCTTTCATAAATTTCCAGGATACCCTGTCGAAAGCTTTTTCTGCATCTATAGCCATTAAGACTGCCTTCTTTTCTATTCTTAAGTCTAAATACGCTAATAAGTTTATAATGTTTCTAGTGTTGCTATGAATGTGCCTCCCGGGCAAAAAGCCAGCTTGGTCATTGTGTATCATCATCTGGAAGCCTTTTTTTGATCTTTCGGCTAAAATATTGGCACTGGTGGCTTTCCTATCTTTGCTTCCTTAATTGCTCTTTGAATTTCGTACGATGTAATAGGGGCATTCAACAGTTCTTTTTGTTCTTTAGTAAGTTTTGGAAGACAGTTCTGTTCTAAATGTTCTTTAACTTCTTCTGTTGTTTCATTTCCTTCCTTATAGATTTCTCTAAAGAATTCGAGAAATCGTTTCTCTATTTCTTTAGGGTTGTTTATTATTTTGCCTTTGCACTTAACTCTATTTATAAGCCTTTCTGCCTCTCTCTTCTTTAATTGCCATGCTAATAACCAGGCTCAGGTTATGTTTCGGGCTGTGTCTCTGTTTCAGGGTCCGGCGCTGTATCAAACACTGTTGCAGACTCAGGCTGTGGCACTATGGCTGTAGCTGTGGCTCTGGTTCTGTTTCAGGCTCTGGCACTGTATCAAGCACTGTTTCAGGCTCAGACTCAGGCTTCTGCTCTTTATTAGGCTTTGTCTCAGTCTTTGGCTCTAGCACTTATTCTAGCTCTATTTCAGGCTCGGCCTGTGTCTCAGCCTTTGTCTCTGTGTCATGCTGTTTCTCTGTTTCAGGCTCTGGCGCTGTTTCAAGCCCTGTATCTGCCTCTGCCTCTGTTTCAGGCTCTGGCACTCTATCAAGCACTGTTTCTGGCTCTGGCTCTCTTTCAGGCTCTGGCTCTGAATTAGGGTTTTGTTCTGGCTCTGGCTGTGTCTCTGGATCTGGCTGTGTCTCTGCTTCAGGCTCCTATGCTGTATCAAGCACTGTATCAGGCTCTGCCTCTCCCTCTGCCCCTGGCTACGTTTAAGCGTCAGGCTCAGTTTCAGACAGTGTCTCTGTTGCAGGATCCAGCACTCTATCAAGCACTATTTCAGACTCAGGCTGTGGATCTCGGCTGTGGCTCTAGGCTCCGTCTGTGGCTCTGTCTGTGGCTCTGGCTCTCTTTCAGGGTCTGGTTCTGAATGAAGATCTGGTTCTGACTCTGATTCAGGGTCTCATGATGGCTCTTCCTCTGCCTCTGACCCAGCTATGTTTCAGGGTCTGGCTCTCTTTCAGGCTCTTGTTCAGAATTAGGGTTTTGTTCTGGCTCTGGCTGTGCCTCTGGCTCTGGCTCTGACTCCAGCTCCAGCTCCGGCACTGTATCAAGTACTGTTGCAGACTCAGGCTGTGGCTCTAGGCTGTGGCTGCAGCTATGTTTTGCGCTCAGGCCCTGTATCAAGCCCTATTTCTGGCTCTGGCTCTGGCTTTCATTCAGCTCTGGCTCTGGCTCTGATTCATGGTCTCACTCTGACTCTGATTCAGGGTCTCGCTCTGGCTCTGGCAATCTATCAAGGACTGTTTCAGACTCAGGCTGTGGCTCTGCCTCTGCTTCAGGCTCAGGCTCTCTTTGAGGCTGTGTCTCTGTTTCAGGCTCCGGCACTGTATCAAGTACTGTTGCAGACTCAGGCTGTGGCTCTAGGCTATGGCTGTGGCTGTTGCTCTGGTTTGGGCTGTGGCTCTTTTTCAGGCTCTGGTTCTGAATGAGGGCTTGGTTATGGCACTGATTCAGGGTCTCACTCTGTCTCTGGCTGTTTCTCTTTTGCACCTCAAACGGTGGTTTGTTGTTGTTGTTGTTGTTGTTGTTGTTGTTATTTTCTTTCTGGGGTAGGACAAATGTTTAGTTGGGGCGGGGATTATTTTAAGTTTAGCATAATTGTTTCTTGCTTTGTTTTTCTTTTACTATTTTTTTAGGTTATTGTATAGTTTGTATTTTGATTTTTAAGGGGAAAGGGTCAGGGCTGCCTGGGAGGGGGCCTCAGCCAACAGAATGGCTGGGGCAGTTTCCCTACGGGGGGATGTATTGGAACACCCAGTCTCTGTTATCGCGGGTGGGAGGAGCAGTTGCGCTAAGACCAGACCACGTCTTTACCGAAGATCTGGTTCTGGTTCTGACTCTGATTCTGATTTCTTTAGGGTTGTTTATTATTTTGCCTTTGCACTTAACTCTATTTATATGCCTTTCTGCCTCTCTCTTCTTTAATCATCATCATCATCCTCAACTTTTTATTCGACCGTCAGTCAGAAAAAAAAGTACATTTGTCAATACGCAGTTAAAAGCTCCAGGAAAATTTTAGAACTTAGCCAACACTAAAATGGGCTAAACAGATAGCCCCATATCAATACAGTCAATTATAATCTTGCGACGCTTAAAAGCTAAAAAAAGAAATTTGGCCGACTTCCGGTGGAGCGCGGAACTCGTTGCAGGCGAGGGTTTTTTCCGGTGGGAAAGCCCTAGCTTTTTTGGCCGAAAAAGGAGGTTTTTAGGGCGAAAAAAACCTCTTGTCGAACCTCTGGAGGGTGTCTAGAGGTCCAGGTTCCCGGCGGTGCCTGAAAGCTGTCCGTCCGGCCACCAGGTAGCCTCCGAAAAAGAGGTGAAGAGTGCGGCGGAACGAGCAGCGGGCAATCGGGCAGCCATTGCAGCGGCTAACTAGCGAAGCCCCGAGCCTGCAGGGAATAGCGCTCCGCTCTCGAAATATAGAAATTCGGATTCATAACATCTAAACTTGTAAGAACTGGTGAGTAATAACAACAAGGAAGTCTCCGATTAAAAAAAGAGAAGAGCTCGAGTTCAGCGGTCGTCTGACATCATTAAAAAGGCGCAGGGCTGTATGCAGAGCCTAAAGCGAAAGTAAGTTGCCGCTAGCGGTTACTGTTTCTGTCTCCCCTGTAACTGTTACTGTTTGGAACTACGGTGAACTACGTTAAGAAGAAAGTAACCTTTTTTTTCTTCAGAAGAAAGAAGAGAGGGAGGATATCAAGGGGGAGCAGAGGAGCTCCGTGATAAAAGAGAGATCTCAGCTGTAATTGAGGCAACAGAAAGATAGAGAGAACTATTTGGCAATATTCCTGTGAACATACTGTCACGTTAAGAAGAACCTCCGACGCCATATTAACCCTAGGTTAAGAAGGACCTCTGACGCCATATTAAGTGACTTTAAAAGACTTTAAAAGACATTTTGACAGAGAAGATAAAAATACTTTAGCGTCTTTTTGGGTGGTTTTGGGGGGTTCTCGTTTACTATTTTTTTCTGTACTCTACCTTTGTTTCGAAAAGTGAACAGCTGAAGGTGGGCAGCTGGAAAAATCATTTAAGAATTTTTCTCCCAAACTCGGTAGGGTTTGAGTCCCCCCAGTGGTCTAAACTAAACATTACAATTCGATGCTGAAAACCTCTTTTGAGGTACCTTAGGACTTGTGAAATAACAGAGAAATAATTGTTTTTGAGAGACCTCTCCCTCTCCTAATGGACTGACTTTATCCGAACCGCTTAGCACCAATTTTTTTTGCAAGGGATAAATAAAATAAGCATAGACTATTACAGACTTATTGGAACTTGAAATTTGGAATATATCTGAAACCTTAATTTGATTTTTTCTATTTATTTTTTCTATTATCTTTTGGACTACATTTGGAACTTCAAATTAGAGTGCAGCTTAATTATCGCCCTGGTAGGACTAGCCCGAATGGGGGCAAGAAGAATACGGACAGAGTCGACAGACAACTAACTCCCCTCAAATTTTAGTGGGGGACGTGACAATAGTCAACTATACGACTTGGAGGGCGAAGTGCTAAAAAAGTTGTAATTTGTAATTTTTCCCCCCTTAGTCTGTATTTCCTGTTTCTGGTGGTTATTCCAAGAATATCTAAGTGTATTTGCAATTGTAATTGGTAAGGAACTACACAGTATTAATATTTGATACTTTGAAATCTAAGAAAATGTCGCACACACAGAAAAAAGGGGCAGAGGGGGGGGGACTCCAACAGATAGGAGAGCCTCAAAGCAGGAAACAGACTTTAGAACAGAAATATTGAAGATGTTTGCAGAAATAAAACAAAGCGAAAAAAACTTGGAGACAAAATTAGAACAGGTAGATAAAAAAATTGGGAATATGGACAAAAAGATTGAGGAGACAGTCAGTGAATTGAAAGGACAGATTAAAGAGGTTTCAAAGAGAGTGGATGAGGGATTTAAGAAGACAAAACAGGAAATGAAAGAGATGAAGCGGGAAGAAGAGAAGATGAAAAATGAGATTGCAGATTTAAATAAAATACAGGAAGAAATAAAAGATTCTATTGCGATGAACGAACTGAAACAGAGAGAAGTGAATTTGAGACTGAGGCAAGTACCGGAAATACAAAATGAAAATATAAAAGGAAGATTGATAAAGGAAATTGCGCAGTGGATGGAGCTATCGGAGGAAGAAGTGGCAAAGACAATACAAAATGCATTCAGAATGAAAATTAAGTCAAGTAAGATAAAGAAATTCCCGGGGGATTGTTTAATTACTTTCAAAGATAGAGAGATGAGAAATTTGATTTTGCAAAGGAACAGAGAGAAGAGATTATATATTGATGGGAATTACATAATTATATTTAAAGACATCCCAATAAGGTTGCTGAAACGAAGAGAAGCATACAAACCACTGGTGCAATTGCTTAAGAAAAACAAGATTGATTTCAGATGGGAATTTCCGGAAGGAGTCTCGTTCTTTTACAAAGGGGTAAAAAGAAGATTGACAAGTCCTGAGGAAATAGGAAAATTTACAAGAAGATACAAAGAATTACAACTGGGAGAGGAAGAGACCAAAGGGGCAGAAGGAGGAATAAGATTAAGGGAGGAATTTGAATCAGGAGAAGAAGAAGAACAGACCGGGAAGGAAACAGAAGAAGAGGAAGAAGAAGAAGAAGGAGAAGAGACAGAAAGACTATAAGGTTAAAACTCAAATTTAAATAGTGGTAAGAAGAATGACGCTAAAATTATGGAATTGGAATATTAATGGGATGAACGATAAGAAAAAACGGAACAGAATTGAACATATCCTAAAAAAGAAGAATTTGGACATCATATGCCTACAAGAAACGCACGTGGCCAAAAAACATAGGAAAATTCTGATTAACAAAAGGTTAGGGAATGAATTTATTTCCTCGGATAAGGAGAAAAAAAGAGGTGTTGTATTATATATCAAAAACAAAATTGAATCTCACCAATTATTTAAGGATGAAGAAGGGAGAATTATAGCGGCTCAAATTAGCTGGCAAGGTGAAAAACTGATAATTGTCGGGATTTACGCACCAAATGGGAACAAGACAGAATTTTTTAGACTATTGGAGGGGAAACTATTTGAATACATGGATCAAAAAATCATAATAATGGGAGACATGAATGGTGTGGTCTCAACAGAAATGGACAGATTAAGAAAAGTGAAGAATAAAGAAGGGAAGCTACCTAAGACATTTTTCACGATGACTAAGAATTGTAATTTAATCGATATTTGGAGACTCAGGCACCCATTGGAAAAGCAATTCACATACCACTCAGAACCGAATCAATCAATGTCAAGAATAGATCAAATATGGGTATCGAATGAGTTAACCCCAAGAATTAAAAAAATCGAAATACAGGCCAAAGTGATCTCAGACCACAATCCAATAGAAATGGAGTTAAAAGGCTTTGAAGAGCAAACTTTTAGGTGGAGGTTGAATGTTAACTTATGGGATGATCAAAAGTTCGTCGAAAAAACACAAAAAAACCTATCTGAATACTTTATGGACAACATGGACAAAGGGACAAAAATGAGTGTGGTGTGGGACGCAAGTAAGGCAGTAATGAGGGGCCTTTTTATCCAGCAGAACGTGTTGAAAAAAAATAACAAAGAAAAAAAGACAAAAGAGATTTTAAGACAGATTATGAACAATGAACAAAAACTGATTAAAAAACCCAACAACAAGAAGATAAAGCAGGAAATAAAGACTCTCCAAACCCAATTTGCAATGTTGATAAACAAAGAGGTTGAATGGAATATTAAAAGGTTAAGACAGAAAAGTTTTGAGTTTGCTAATAAATCAGGAAAATGGCTCGCTTGGCAGGTTAAGAGGAGAAAAGAACAAAACACAATCAGTAAAATTGAGGTAAATGGAGAAGAAACAACAGATCCGAAAGAAATCAGGAAAGGATTTGTGGATTTTTATAAGCAATTATATAGGAATAAAGAAAGGAATAACAAGAAGAAAATAGAAAGATATTTAAAAGAGAAGATGGTGAGGAAGATCCCGACAGACCAAAAAGAACAGTTGAATGCCCCAATACATAAAGAAGAAGTAGAAGAAGCGATAAAAGAATTAAAAAGAGGAAAGGCACCGGGCCCGGATGGGTTTACATCTAGTTATTACAAAGAAATGAAAGACACATTGGCGACCCCGTTGATCGAAGTAATGAACAACATCTTAAAAGAAAGGGACATTCCAGAAACATGGAAAGAGGCATTTATTACAATAATTCCAAAACAAGATTCGGACCTAACCCAAATTAAGAACTACAGGCCTATCTCGCTACTAAACACAGACTATAAGATCTTTGCAGGAATTCTAGCTAAGAGATTAAAAAAGATATTAATAAAAATTATACACAATGACCAAGCGGGTTTCCTACCGGGCAGACAAATAAGAAACAACACAAGAAATATAGTAAATGTCATTGAATATCTGCCCGATAGATGTGATAAACCAGCAAGCTTAATATTCGTGGACGCGGAGAAAGCTTTCGATAATGTAATCTGGGAATTTATGATGAAAAATTTGGAGGTAATGGAGGTGGGCCAAGAATTCCTTAATGGTATAAAGGCAATTTATACAGAACAGAAGGCAAGACTGATAGTTAATAATGTCATTACTGAAGGTATAAAAATATCTAAAGGAACAAGGCAGGGATGCCTGCTTTCGCCATTGTTATTTATAGTGGTCCTGGAAGTCCTATTAAATGCAATCAGACAAAATAAGCAAATTAAAGGGGTAACATTAGGTTTAAATGAGTATAAAGTCAAAGCCTTCGCAGATGATGTGGTTTTGACTGTGGAAGAACCTATAGAAAGTACAAAGGAGATTTTGAATGAGATGGAACAATTTGGAAAGATAGCAGGATTCAGATTGAATAAGAGAAAGACCAAAATGATTGTTAAAAACATGGACCAAGATAAGATTGAACTATTACAGCAACGAACGGAGATTGAGGTGGTAAAAAAGGTTAAATATTTGGGAATTTGGCTTTCTAGCAAGAATATTAACTTATTCCAAAACAACTAAATCCCAGTTTGGAAAGGAATAAAGAAAGATCTGGAGGTCTGGGCCAGAATGAAATTATCATTCTGGGGAAGAATATCTATGGTAAAAATGATGGTGCTTCCTAAGTTGTTATTTTTATTTCAAACTATACCCATAATAAAAGGTACAAAAATTTTCAAAGAATGGCAAAAGGCGATCTCAAGATATGTCTGGGAAGGGAAGAAGCCTAGAATTAAATTTAAGTTACTAACAGACACGAAAGAAAGAGGTGGCTTCGCCCTACCAGACATGAGACTGTATTACAAGGCAGCATGTTTGTGCTGGTTAAAAGAATGGGTAAAGTTGGAAAACAAGGAACTATTAGATCTGGAAGGGTTCAATAATAAATTCGGGTGGCACGCGTACCTATGGTGCGACAAAAAGAGGGTGCACAAGGGATTTGGTAATCACATTTTCAGAGGTTCACTAATAGAGGTTTGGGATAGATACAAAAACATACTGGAACCAAAAGTCCCGCACTGGTTATCCCCGCTAGAGATAATGTGTGTCAATAAAATTAATATGAGAGGAAAGTGGGGAAAATATGGAGAAATGGTTACCAACGAAGGAGGGAAGTGGAAAGTAAAACCATATGACCAAGTTAAATTGTTTACATATGATTGGCTGCACTATTTTCAGATAAATGAAATGTTTAAAAAAGAGTTGAAGGAAAGGGGTTATGAGGAAAAAGAATCAACTTTCCAAAAAGATGTAATAAATAATGAATACAAAAATCTGTCAAAAATGTATAAAATACTGTTGGAGTGGTATACGAAGGACGAGGAAGTGAAATTGGTGATGGTTCAGTGGGCAAGGGATTTTGGATACAATGTCCAACTTGAGGATTGGGAAAGGTTGTGGAGAGAGAATATAAAGTTTACGGCATGTACTTTATTGAAGGAAAATATGATGAAAATGCTCTACAGATGGTACATGACTCCCGTAAAATTGGCAAAGGTATATAAGGTTGATAACAAATGCTGGAAGTGTAAACATAAAGAAGGGACATTCTTTCATCAGTGGTGGGAGTGTAAGAAAGTTAAAAGTTTTTGGGAAGAGATTTACAACGAAATGAAAAAGATGCTAAGATATACCTTTGTGAAAAAACCTGAAGCTTTTTTATTAGGTATTGTAGGAAAGGACATCAGAAGAAAGGACTGCAAACTTTTCCAGTATGCTGTAACGGCAGCCAGAATCGTATTGGCCCAGAAGTGGAAGCAGGAGGAAATTCCAACGGTAGAAGAGTGGAGAGTAAAGCTGACAGAATATGCAGAACTGGATAAATTAACAGGGAAAATCAGATATACTAAAGATCAAAAATTTATTGAGGACTGGGGGAAATTTGTGGGTTATCTGGAAAATACCTGTGGTGTAAATACAACGCTAGTGGGGTTTAAAGAGGCACTGTAAAGAATTACTAAGTATTGTTTATTAGAAATAATGGAGGAAGGGAGGAACAAATGGCAATATGAAAGAAGGAAATGTGTACCAAAGTTATTGCTACGAATGATTGTCAGTGACGTTGTAGGAAGTCTAAAATGGATATGATTTGTTGTATTATGGATAAAATGTATGACTAGTTGGATTAATCTTATAATAATAATAAAAAAAGAAATTTGGCCACCAAGGAAGGTATAGCTCTAGTGACGTTATTCAGCAAGTGTAAAACCTGGTTTTCTCCGGATAGGAAGCTAGATTGACATAGGAGTGGGTCTATAAAATTATGTCTAACCTCTGTATAAGAAGGGCAAGTCAAGAGAATGTTTTCGGTGGACTCAACCACACCCATGGCACAATGACAGGTTCTCTGGGCGTATGGTACTCCCCTGTACCTTCCCCACAATATTGCAGAGTCAAGGACATTTAATCTAGCCGCTGTAAGAAGTCTACGGTATTCCACATAGTGAATTTCTGCAAGGTAGGGGGCTGGTATGGTCCGATAAATCGGGACCCTAGGAACATCCCTGGTTTTACCTGGCCTATGTCCTCTTGTCTGGCAATGTCACTCAGTCTCCGGGAGATCACAGCTCTAGCTTGATTGTACGTCATAGACTCAAAGTAAAGGTGAGACAATCCGCAGGATTGAACCTCGTTAGTGACCTCCCTTTCCCACGATGATTGGAAATCGTCCCTCAATATCAAGGGGGCAATACCCACTGGTTTAAAACAAAGCTTGAGCCATAGCCAGAGCTTCGTCTTCAAGGCCACATGCCGTAGAGCTTGCCAGCCGACTTCTAATCTCATAACCGCGCCCGCTACCGAGGGGAGAATCCTAAGGATGGCTCTAAGGAATCGCGTTTGGATAGAATCCAATTTCAAAAAAATCCCTAAGGGAGCCTAAAGAGATGCCCACCAAAAGAAGGGGGAGGACTTTCATTTGAAAGAGTCTCAAAGCTATCTTCACTGATTGAGCCTGATTCTTGGCATATAAGGATCTAATCTGGATGGCTGCTTTAGATGCGTTAGTTGTTATATAGTCTCTATGGGCCAGAAAAGACCTATTTGACCGTATTACTTGTCCCAGATATTTAAAGCAGTTAACCTGCTCTAAGGGGATCCCGTTCATCGACCATCGATGGAGTCTCGGTCGGGCAGAGAAGACCATCATCTTGGTCTTAGCATAGTTGGGTTGGAGCTCATGCTGATCACAGTATTCATGTAGAGCTTGCAACATTCTCCTCAGTCCAATAGAGGATCTAGCAAGAAGTGCGGCGTCATCCGCATACAGAAGAACATTCAGGGATCGGCCTGCTAATTTGGGGGGGTGGAAAGCATCATTGGCCATGTGAGTCACCAGTGAGTTAATGTAAAAGTTAAACAATGCTGGGGCCAATAAACAAGCCTGTCTTACCCCTCTAGTGGTGGTAACGGGGTTGGAGACTAGGCCTTTATTGTCTAGCCTGATTCTCAGGAAGGTGTTTGTATGGAGGCTGATAATCAGATGAAGGAGACGACGATCGATCTTTGTAGCAGCCAGTTTTGTCCATAGCTGCTTTCTAGAGATTCGATCAAATGCCTGCTTAAGGTCAATAAAAGCCACATGAAGATCCTTTGGGGCTTTGCCGGCATAAAGTTGCTCGGCTCTGTACGTGGGCCTTTCTTATGTATTAATACAATCAACGCCGAGCTCCAGCTTGAGGGAAATTTTGCAGTTTTGTTTATATACGTGTAAAGTGCTGCTAAAAGTGGGATCCACCAATCTTTATTTGCTTTGATGGCATCAATGGATATAAGGTCATCACCGGGGGCTCTCTTCTTTAATTGCCATGCTAATAACCAGGCTCAGGTTATGTTTCAGGCTGTGTCTCTGTTTCAGGCTCCTGCACTTTATCAAACACTGTTGCAGACTCAGGCTCGGCCTGTGTCTCAGCCTTTGTCTCTGTTTCACGCTGTTTCTCTGTTTCAGGCTCCGACGCTGTTTCAAACCCTGTATCTGCCTCTGCCTCTGTTTCAGGCTTTGACACTCTATCAAGCACTGTTTCTGGCTGTGGCTCTCTTTCAGGCTCTGGTTCTGAATTAGGGTTTTGTTCTGGCTCTGGCTGTGTCTCTGGATCTGGCTGTGTCTCTGCTTCAGGCTCCTATGCTGTATCAAGCACTGTATCAGGCTCTGCCTCTCCCTCTGCCCCTGGCTACGTTTAAGCGTCAGGCTCAGTTTCAGACAGTGTCTCTGTTTCAGGATCCAGCACTCTATCAAGCACTATTTCAGACTCAGGCTGTGGATCTCGGCTGTGGCTCTAGGCTCCGTCTGTGGCTCTGTCTGTGGCTCTGGCTCTCTTTCAGGGTCTGGTTCTGAATGAAGATCTGGTTCTGACTCTGATTCAGGATCTCATGATGGCTCTTCCTCTGCCTCTGACCCAGCTATGTTTCAGGGTCTGGCTCTCTTTCAGGCTCTGGTTCTGAATTAGGGCTTTCTTCTGGCTCTGGCTGTGTCTCTGGCTCTGGCTCTGACTCCAGCTCCAGCTCCGGCACTGTATCAAGTACTGTTGCAGACTCAGGCTGTGGCTCTAGGCTGTGGCTGCAGCTATGTTTTGCGCTCCGGCCCTGTATCAAGCCCTATTTCTGGCTCTGGCTCTGGCTTTCTTTCACCTCTGGCTCTGAATGAGGCTCTGGCTCTGGCTCTGGCTCTGGCACTCTATCACGGACTGTTTCAGACTCAGGCTGTGGCTCTGCCTCTGTTTCAGGCTCAGGCTCTGTTTGAGGCTGTGTCTCTGTTTCAGGCTCCGGCACTGTATCAAGTACTGTTGCAGACTCAGGCTGTGGCTCTAGGCTGTGGCTGTGGCTGTTGCTCTGGTTTGGGCTGTGGCTCTTTTTCAGGCTCTGGTTCTGAATGAGGGCTTGGTTATGGCACTGATTCAGGGTCTCGCTCTGTCTCTGCCTGTGTCTCTGTTGCACCTCAAACGGTGGTTTGTTGTTGTTGTTGTTATTTTCTTTCTGGGGTGGGACAAATGTTTAGTTGGGGCGGGTATTATTTTAAGTTTAGCATAATTGTTTCTTGCTTTGTTTTTCTTTTACTATTTTTTTAGGTTATTGTATAGTTTGTATTTTGCTTTTTAAGTGGAAAGGGTCAGGGCTGCCTGGGAGGGGGCCTCAGCCAACAGAATGGCTGGGGCAAGTTCCCTACCGGGGGGGGGGGTGTATTGGAACACCCAATCTCCTCTGGTGGGAGGAGCAGTTGCACTAAGACCAGACCACGTCTTTACCGAAGATCTGGTTCTGACTTTGATTCTGATTCTCTGATTCTGGCTCTCTATCAAGGGCTGTTTCAGACTTAGGCTGTGGCTGTGGCTCTGGCTCTGTTTCCATTCTTACAATGGAATGTACACAAAACAATAATCCTTTCAATATAAATTTTCCAATACATTTTGAAAACATAATAAATCCTTAATTGTTGTCCACCTCCTTTTAGTTCCTTTATCACTTGAATGCTAGCACGGAGTCAAAACTATTATTGAATTTTTGAACATATCTTGTATAACCATCGCATTTTTCTGCAAATTTTTGCTTTGAGATTCCTCTGAGTTTGCTAGTCAATTGAGCCGTCTCCACCAATTCCTGTAATTTGATTTGCCAATCTGTTATTTTTGGAGCCTCGTGATCTTTCCATCCCTTGGCCACAAGTATACGAGCTGCTGCGGTTGCATACAAGAATACCTCTCTTAGATTTTTTGGGATCTCTTTAACTAAAATACAGTGGTACCCCGCAAGACGAATGCCTCGCAAGACGGAAAACCCGCTAGACGAAAGGGTTTTCCGTTTTGGAGGCGCTTCGCAAAACGAATTTCCCTATGGGCTTGCTTCGCAAGACGAAAGCCCATAGGGAAATCTCCGGGGACCTCTTTTAAATCCTAGCGGTGGGGAGCAAAGCCAGGAAGGTCCAGGAAGGCTGGCGGGGGCCGAAAGGCTTTGCTCCCCAGCGCCAGCATTTTAAAAGCAGTCCGGGATAGCAGGGAAGCGCTTCCCGCTATCCCGGACGGCTTTTGAAGGCAGGAGAGGCATGCCGGCAAGTCTCCGCCAGCAGCGGCACCGCTGCCGCTGTTGGCGGAGCACTCCGCGAAGCCTGCGCGCGCTAATGTCAGCGCGCGCAGGCTTCGGCATGCGGGCAAGTCTCCGCCAGCAGCGGCACCGCTGCCGCTGTTGGCGGAGCGCTCCGCGAAGCCTGCACGCGCTAATGTCAGCGCGCGCAGGCGTCGGCTTGCGGGCAAGTCTCCGCCAGCACTAATGTCAGCGCGTGCAGGCTTCGCGGAGCGCTCCGCCAGCAGCGGCAGCGGTGCCGCTGCTGGCGGAGCGCTCCGCGAAGCCTGCACGCGCTAATGTCAGCGCGCGCAGGCTTCGGCTTGCGGGCAAGTCTCCGCCAGCAGCGGCAGCGGTGCCGCTGCTGGCGGAGCGCTCCGCGAAGCCTGCACGCGCTGACATTAGCGCGCGCAGGCTTCGGCTTGCGGGCAAGTCGCCGCCAGCAGCGGCAGCGGTGCCGCTGCTGGCGGAGCGCTCCGCGAAGCCTGCACGCGCTGACATTAGCGCGCGCAGGCTTCGGCTTGCGGGCAAGTCTCCGCCAGCAGCGGCAGCGGTGCCGCTGCTGGCGGAGCGCTCCGCGAAGCCTGCACGCGCTGACATTAGCGCGCGCAGGCTTCGGCATGCGGGCAAGTCTCCGCCAGCAGCGGCAGCGGTGCCGCTGCTGGCGGAGCGCTCCGCGAAGCCTGCGCGCGCTAATGTCAGCGCGCGCAGGCTTCGGCATGCCGGCAGAGGTCCGCGAAGCCTTGGCCGGACAGCTTTTGAAGGCAGGCGGGGGGAGCAAAGACTTTCGCCCCCGCCAGCCTTCAGAAGAGGTCCAGGACCTCTTCTGAAGGCTTGCGGGGGGGCAAAAGTCTTTGTCCCCCCTGCCTGCCTTCCCAGGGGCTTTTAAATCGCCCCGGACAGCGGAGAAGTCCTCCGCTGTCCCGGGGCGATTTTAAAATGCCGCCCGCCAGCATTTTAAGATCGCCCCGGACAGCGGAGAAGTCCTCCGCTGTCCCGGGGTTTTTTAAAATGCTGGGGGTGGGAAGAAAAGCCCTTGCCCCCCCCCCCAGCCTTCAGAAGAGGTCCGGGGACAGACTGTCCCCGGACCTGGTCTGAAGTCGGTTTCCCTAGGAACGCATTAATTGATTTTCAATGCATTCCTATGGGAAACTGTGCATCGCAAGACGAAAAAACCGCAAGACGAAGAGAATTGCGGAACGAATTAATTTCGTCTTGCGAGGCACCACTGTACTTCATTGAAATGCCTCTGTTTTTTTCATAAAAGTTATCTCCATTATCTTTTTTAATTCATCGTATATTCTCCCCCCCCCAAACAAATCTTAATCTTTTCACACGTCCACCAGCGGAGGTCCTGGACTCTCACCGCTGGTCTCTGTGGAAGAGTCTTGGAGTCCTCGCTCCGAAGTCCTTCCCTGGTCCCCTTCCTCCCCGGTGTCACGCTGATAACCTTCCCCAAAGGGAGTGTTCTCTCTCCCTCTGCTCCCTTCTCCTGCATGGTCTGGGAGCCTTACCTCCACTCTTGGCTCCGATGGCAGTTCCCTGACAGATATGGTGTGAACTCAAGGTGAACAGAACGTACCAGGGTGATGAGGGAATGTCTTAGCATCAGCACGGTTTGAGCAGCATGAGCAGAACAAAGCTTAGAAGCAAGACTTCCCATCATGCCACAGTTATGTGCAGAAGCAATGCTTCCCATCATGCCATGGTCATGTGCAAAAGCAATGCTTTCCTTCATCTCCCCCTTTCTTTTCTTATTTGCGAGGTGTTCTGGGTGAATAAGACAAAAATACTTCGGGATACGTGGTATGCCAGCGCATGCCCGAAATAAGTTCGCCACATCTCCCCTAATGTTTACTGCTGGTGCTGCAATTTCGCAAAGTAGGCAGCAATGATTTTATTGGGTGGCTGAGGGGGAGAGAGAAACCGAGACAAAAGACTTATGAGTCCAGGAATGCATTGGAGGAAGCAACATAGCAAAATCAATATACATATTATAATAATGGCATATTGAAAGAGATTACGAAGCCAATTCAGGTTTGGCAACCAGCCAGTGAGCCACTGGGTGAATGAGTCCCACAGGCCAGAAAGTCCAACGTCCTGTTTAATGTGGTGTGTAAGATTTTGCAAATGAGAGATTTGCTTTTGGATGGCTTTGGAATTATCAGTAATATTAAAACAACACATGCCATCCACTTGTTCACAGCCGTAATGATGAAGCGTCAATAGATAATCGATAGCAGCGCGGTTCTGCAGAAGACCATGCTGGAGTTCACTCTGCTCTTTTTTTAGAAGATGAAGCGCTTGAGAAGTAAAATTCAGGGCTTTTGCTGCAGAACAAGCTAAAGAGTTAATGTTCCTACTATTGCGTACAGCCAATCCAGGGACTCCTAGGAGAGAAACAGCTAAAGAGATATATTCAGACCTACTGGGAAGAGAAATTGAATCGTCACAATCGTTAGTCAATGCAATAGAGCGGCGATATCGAGAGCGGGTCAAATGATGCTTTTTGGGTAATACGATGGACAAACGGCTTAAGCAGCAGGGTGTGCCATGGCTGATGTTTGCTGGAATGTAATTAAATGTATAGCCAGGACACGTCCAGAACCACCCAGCAGGTAGTTCTTTGTATTTATATACATAAGAAATATTGACATAATTAGAGCACTGGAAATTATCCTTGCCCATTTCCACACAGTTGGATTTTGTGCAATTGACCATACGGGCACAGGTGACATTAAAAGAAGCCACGTATGGGGTCAACAAATCAATGGCCAAAGGTGGGCGTCAGCGCACTTGGTTACCCCAGTTGTGGTAACCGGAATAACCAAGGGTGCGGAGAGAATCGTTTTGGGGTAGGGATGGGAAAAACCAGGTATCATTTTGTATGTCAAAAGGGTCATGGCAAACAGGGATAAGGCAGGAGCCAAGGATTTCACCTATTGATACCTGTTGGGTTAGGCAAAAGGAAGAAATATTGAGGGTCTTTGCAAAAGAGATAAGATGGTGGCGCGTGTAGATGCAGCGGCTGGTTGCTCCTCAACTCAGAATTTGGCTTTTTTGTCCTGCCAAAATAGACTTGTTTATAGTCAGCAGGACATGTTATCTATTCGGCTAAGGAGTGAGTGCTGCACAAATTGTGAGTGTCTCCGCGTCTGCAAGGAAGATTTTTTGACTTCAAAGAACTGGGGAGTAAAGAGACACAGGAGAGACCGTAAACAGAAGAGAGGCTGCAGAGGAGGAAGGCGATTAAGGCAATTAAGGTTGAAGACACAACATTATAACTTACCGCTTCCCAGCATTTTCTATGCGAATGTGAGATCTTTGGTGAATAAGCTGGAGGAGTGGAAATTGTGGGTAGCAACGGAGAAAACTGTGAGTGAATGCTGTCTTCTGCTGCTTACAGAAACTTGGCTGACACCAATTATTCCTGACTCAGCCATAGAACTAACAGGCTATACAGTGTTCCGCCATGATAGAACAGAGGACTCTGGTAAAAGAAGGGGGGGAGGTTTGTGTGCATACGTGAATAACAGCTGGTGCACAAACCACGCTGTGATAGCCAGTCATTGCTCCCCAACTGTGGAATTTATGACGCTTAAATGCAGACCTATATATCTCCCCCGAGAATTTACAGCAGTACTGATAACTATAGTATACATTGCACCTGATGCGAACATCAATGAGGCAATGGGTCTTCTGCATGATGCCATCAGCAGACAACAAGGCAAGTATCCTGAGGCTGCATTTCTTGTATGCGGGGATTTCAACCAGGCAGATTTGAAAGTGGTCCTACCTAAATTCTATCAACACATAAAGTGTGCAACCAGGGGAGAAAGGACTCTGGACAGGCTGTATACAAATGTCAAACAGGCCTATAAGGCCGAACCACTGGCACAACTAGGCCAATCTGATCATGTGTCCCTGCTCCTGAGGTACTGCTCCAGCACCGGAGGTACTGCTCCAGCACCGCGTTCGCCCGTTCCGTCTGGCCATCAGTATGTGGGTGGTAAGCAGATGAGAGACAGACCTCTGTTCCGAGGGCCTGGTGCAAAGCACGCCAAACCCGGGCCGTGAACTGAACGCCACGGTCGGACACCACACGCTCAGGTAGGCCATGCAGGCGGAAGACATGCTGAAGGTACAGCTGAGCGGTTTCCTTAGCTGAGGGTACGGATGGGCAGGGGGCACAGTGCACCATCTTCGTGAAATGGTCGGAGAAAACTAGGAGGCAGGTACAGCCCCGAGACGGGGGTAGCTCCACTACAAAGTCCAGAGAAACTGTGTGCCAAGGACGTGGTGGAACCGGCAACGGCTGAAGAAGGCCGGGGGGTCGCCCGGTAGGCCCCTTGGCCCGCCTGCAGACATCACAACCAGCGACGTAGCGAGCCACGTCAGCCTTCAGATGGGGCCACCAAAACTCACGGCTTAGCAGATGGGTGGTCCGATACCGCCCAAAGTGCCCCGCTGCTGGAGCATCATGGGTCATCCGGAGAACCTCAGGCCGCAGCGGCCCTGGTGGGATGTACAGACGCCCGTGGTGCAGCAGAAGACCCTGATGCAAGACCAGCCCTGGATACTGAGGGCATGACCCTTCGGCCAGTTCCCGGAGTCGTTCCTGGGCCCAAGCGTTGACCCGCTGCTGTTCCCGCACCCGAGCCTGCAGTGGCTCAACCTCCTGGGTGGCCAGGAATGCAGCTGGTGGTAGGATCGTGGTGGGTACTGCATGCTGTACCGTGTCTGCGTTGTCTTCAGGTTTCCGGGACAGGGCATCCGCCTTCTGGTTTTGGGAGCTAGGGATGTAGCGGATCCGGAACTGGAACCGGGAAAAGAACAGCGCCCACCGGATCTGCCTTTGGTTCAGCTTGCGGGTGGTCTGGAGGTATTCCAGGTTCCGGTGGTCGGTTCTCACCTCCACCGGGTGTCGAGCCCCCTCAAGATGGTGGCGCCAAACCTCAAAGCCCACCTTGATGGCCAGTAGTTCCCGCTCCCACACGGTATAGTTACGCTCCGCTGGGAGGAGCTGTCGGGAATAGTAGGCGCAGGGTAAGAGTGGCGCTTCCGGTCCGCACTGCTGAGACAAGACGGCACCGAGAGCCGTACTGGAGGCGTCAGTCTCTACCACAAAGGGTCGAGAAGGATCCGGATGTTTCAAGATTGGCGCTCTCTGGAAACAGGCCTTCAACCCTTGAAATGCCTCCTCTGCCTCTTTGTCCCAGGAAAACGGCGTCTTGGGGCGCAATAGCCGGGTCAACAGGGTGGTGCGATGAGCATAATCCGCAATGAAGGTCCGGTAATAGTTGGCGAACCCCAGGAAACGCTGTAGGTCCTTGCGGTTCCGAGGTGCCGCCCATTCTCGAACCGCTGCCACCTTCCCAGGATCCATCTGCACCCCACCTGGTGAGAGTCGGTGACCCAGGAAGTCCACTGACCGCTGATGGAACTCGCACTTGCTGAGCTTCGCATACAGACGGTGCTCGCGCAGGAGCTGCAGCACGGTCCGGACATGACCCTCGTGGCGCGCCGGATCACGGGAGTAAACCAGAATGTCATCCAAGTACACCACCACGTACTTGTCTAGCAAGTCCTGGAACACGTGGTTGATATACCGTTGGAACACAGCAGGCGCGTTGCACAAACCGAAGGGCATAACCAGGTATTCGAACTGCCCGTACCGGGTCCCGAATGCTGTCTTCCACTCATCCCCGGCTCGGATCCGAATCAAATTGTAGGCACCCCGGAGGTCTAGCTTGGTGAACACCTGCGCCCCTTGCACCCGCTCCAGTAACTCCGAAATAAGGGGCAAGGGGTACCGGTCTGGGATGGTAATTTTATTCAGGGCCCGGTAATCATGGCAAAGGCGGAGCTCCCCACATTTCTTTTTAACAAAGAGCACTGGCGCAGCAGTGGGCGAGGTAGAAGGCCTAATGAACCCACGCTCCAGGTTCTTGCGCAAGAAGTCCTGTAAAGCCTCGCGCTCTGGCTCTGTTAAAGAGTATAAGCGACTCACCGGTAGGGGCGCTCCGGGCTGGAGGTCTATGCCGCAGTCAAAGGACCGATGCGGCGGCAGCTGGTCTGCCCCCCGTTCCTCGAACACGTCGTGATAGTCCCGGTACTCAGCGGGGAGCGTTGCAGCAGCCTCCTCAGTGGGCGCAGCTGCTAGCATCTCAGTCTCAGCAGAAGAACTTGGGTCTGGGAAGTGTACAGTCCGTTTGACCCAGTCAATCTGCACATTGTGAGCCTCCAGCCAGTCCATCCCAAGCACCAGGGGGAACCGGGGCATGGAGGCAATATCCAAAGTTTGCATCTCACGGTGCTGCTGGAGACACACGACCAGGGGCTGGGTCTCCTGAGTAACGGCACCCGAACGCAGGAGCCGTCCGTCGATTGCCTCCACCTGTACCAGTTCTGGCTTGTTCCGAAGTGGCACCCAATGCTGGGCAGCAAAAGCAGCGTCCATATAGGAGCGGGTTGCCCCCGAATCCACTAGAGCATGGGTAAGAATCCAGGGTCCACCTGGAGGGTATAGACGTACCGGAACCATAAGGTGTTGTAGTTCAATTGGTGCGGCCCCATTCTGTGCTGTTTGGGACCCCAGGTAGCCAGGGCCATCAGCTACTGGGGTTGGCGGTTTCCCCTGTGGCTGGCGATTCTCAGGACAGGACCGGGCATAGTGTCCGCTTCCGCCACAATAGCGACATAGATTCGCCTCCCGACGCCGCGACTTCTCTGCGGGGGAGAGGCGTGGCCGCACTGCCCCAAGCTGCATAGGTTCCTCCAATGACTCAGCTGTGCCTGTGGGGCTGCTGGTAGGAACTGGTGCCGAGAACTGGAAGTGCCGGCGGCCCCGAGCCTGACGACGGTCCTCTAACCGATCGTCTATCTGTAGACTCCGTTGAATGAGGGTGTCTAGCATGGTGGGGCGTTCCATAGTGGCCAGCTGGTCCAGTATCTCGTCTGAAAGCCCCTCGAGATACTGGTCCCGAAGAGCAGAGTCATTCCAGGTCAACTCCTGTGCCAGCAGCCGTAATTCTGTGGTGTATGCGGCCACCGTGGACTTGCCCTGTTTCAACCGCCGAATCGCCCGGTTGGCTTGACTCCCCTTCTGGGGGTTGCCGAATGCGGCCTCCAACAGATTGCAAAACCCCACATAGTCCGCCAGCAAAGGGGAGTCCTGCCTGAGCAGCGGCAACGGCCACTTGGCCACCTGGTCTTTTAACAAACTAATCAAAAAGTGCACCTTGGTGCGGTCGTCAGGGAAGTTCCGGGCGCGCCCCTGAATGTACAGCTTGGCCTGGGCAAGAAACATGGGAAAGCTGGCCGGGACCCGATCAAATTTCTCAGGCAAAGCCACTGGGTACTTGCCAGGAGCCGGGGCGTCGGCCCCAGGAGCCGGGAGGGCGTCCAACCGCTGCTGAAGTGCCGTAACCGCGTTACTGAGCTGCTGCACGGTGTGCGTCAAGGCCTGGTTCTCCTGGGCTATTGCCAACAGTCTAGCCGCTTGGTCGGCCATGGCCTCTGACTCTTCCCGAACGCACCCCAACAAAGAGGGAGTGTGGGTGTGGGAGGAGCAAACTGTGCTGGTCCCGGGGGGGAAAGGTTCTAATACCGTATCCGAAGTTCAGTCCAGAGCCACTAGCAGGGTAGACGATCACTAGATGAGACGCGAGGTCCGAAACAGGGAGCTGGGCGGGGGAGCAGGAACGCTGGTAGGGCAGCAGCAGGAAGCCAGGCGGGTAACAGGAACACTGGTAGAGCAGAAGCAGGGAGCCAGGCGGGGAACAGGAACACTGGTGGGTCAGCAGCAGGCAGCCGGGCGAGGAACAGGAATACCGGAGAGTCAGGAGCAGGAAGCCGGGCGAGGAACAGGCACACCGGGAGTGCAGATCTAGGTCTGGGTCAAGCAGGTACTCCACAACGACGTTGCTCCCGCAACCTGGGACCGGGCTGCCTGACCTTTATCTTCTTCTAAGGCCGGGGGCGGTCCCGCCCCCTAGGAGCCCCGCCTCTCCTGGCCTTAAGGCGAGCACTCCTCCTGGGAGAGACCAGTTCCCTTCGCCTCTCTGCCCTAAGCCTCTGCAGTTCAGGAGAGGCCGAAGGGTTACTGGGCCCCGGGGGAGGCTCTGTTAGGATATTTCCGTTCCACCTTAAAAGGGAGCAGGCTTTGGGAGTCACAGAGTCTGCGCATGTCCTGTTCACAGGATGTTTATGTTCTGCTGTTGTTCCTTTCGATTTTGCCAGTTGGTCAGAGACTCTGACACAGAACGGTCATGTTTTCCTTTGTTCTGTTCAACACTAAATAAAGTCTGTAAAATATGCTCTTCTGCGGTGCAAGCTTTCTGCTGTTTTCTGCTGATAAAGAACAGCATGCACAAGCCCCGGAATGTAGCCAATCTATTTCTGAGGCTTCGTGTCGCTAACTGCTGGATCTGCCTGAGGTACGGGAGATCGATGGACGTCCGGCATCCGGCTTGGGGCCATGATGGACAATATCTCCCTGGCAGTTTCCCAACAGGCTCACCTGTAGCCACTGAGTCCTCCAGCACCTCTGGGGCCAGAATGGTCTCACCTGGTGCCTGCCCCTGAGGATCCGGCACAGATGCAGGCTCCTCAGCATCTAGGCCTTGCCCCAGTTCAGCCGGCCCTGGAGGCGGGGACTCCTGTGCCAGCTGGGATTCCTCCGGTTCACTCTCAGACTCGGAATCCCCGGCCATCACACACTGACAGGTTATGGGCCCAGTGTTTCGGAGCATGTGCAGAGTGCAAAACGACTAACAGCATTTCAGCAAGGAACTGGTGAGTCCTGGTGGTGTACGGAGACAGTGGCTGTGCGTTGGAGCAGTTGGTGGCAAGCTGTAACTGTCTGCAGCGGCGCTGGAGTGGCTAGGATCTGAGGATCAGGAAAGCACTCAGCGTCGGCTACTGGAACAGTTTGAACTGCTAGAGGACCACAGTAGGCGACTCACAGAGCGGCTACACCAGTTGCAGAGCCAGGCGGGACCTGAGGGTCAACAGAGGCAGCAGCTAGAAGCCGGTGAGTGCCAGCCAGGACCATCCAGTGGGACTCTAAAGAGAGAGTCAGGAGAGATTGCTGGAGACCCCACAAAAGGGGCTCAGCAAGCACCAGCAGAGATGGCAGATTTCCAGTCTTCCCAAGTTGTAAATATTGAGGGAGGCATCCCTTTTGAACTTCTCTCAGAGAGCAACTGGCTGAGTTGGTCAATTAAAATGCAGCAGTTGTTAAGGAGAGATGGACTATGGGACTGTGTTGAAACTGAGGTTTTGAGAACTGACTCTGCTGAGAAAAAACGGCTAGATGAAAGGGCCTGTGCCCAAATTATGCTGTGTTTGAGCAACTCTCAGTTATTGCATGTAGCAAATGCCAGCACAGCGTTTGAGTGCTGGAATTTATTAAGGGCAATGCATGTCAGAGAAACTGCTGGAACTATAATTTCTCTGACCAGAAGGCTGTTCAGGACTGTTATGAAAGAAGGTGAGAGTTTGGCAACTCATCTTCAAACGCTGAAATCTCTGTTTCTTCAACTACAGCAGAGAGGTAAGCGTTATGATGAGACTGACCAAACCTACATTATCCTTTCAAGTTTTCCTGAAAGCTGGTTGCCTGTGATTAACAGCATGGAGAGTATGCGTCCCCGAGATCTGACCCTTGAGTATGTGGTTGGCAGATTGACCGAAGAAGCAGAAAGAAGGTCAGATAGACAGGCTGAACTCCAAGAAAGGAGGAGTTACAGCCGAGGGGGCCAGCAGCAGAATCTGCCAATGGAGCAACGCCAAGGTTTGGACTTGGCCATGGCGGTGAGGAGATGCTATAGATGCAACCAACCCGGGCATCTCCAACGTCAATGCAGGGCAACACTTCCAGGAGACGACATGGAGCAGAGACAGCAATCGACACAGAAACGTAAGCAGAAGGGGTTCTCTTCAGGGAAGAAGAACATGCGTTCTGCTCAGTTTGTGTCTGCATTTTCTCGAGAGGAGAGAAAGATACCTCGAGGAACATGGTTGCTGGACTCTGGCAGCAGCAGGATTATCTGCAATAGTCGGGAGGACTTTAGGACCCTGGAGAAGCCAGCTGATGGAAAAGACTCAATTTATCTTGTTGATGGTCGTAGAAGCAAGATTGATGGCCAGGGAACATGTTTCCTGCAGTGCTTGAACACTACTCTACCAGAGACTCTGTTTGTCAGCAGTTTGGACTATTGTTTACTGTCTGTAAGCTGTTTGATTAATGCAGGGTCTAGTGTTAAGTTCACGCAGGATGGCTATCTGATAAATAATGGAACTCAGGTATGTGGCCATGCAAAGATGGAAAATGGGTTATATGTAATGCAGGACAAGCCTGTTAAAGCAGCCCAGGTGGTTCAGGATAATTTGCCAGTTCATAAGGGGTGTGTACATGAACTGCACAGAAAACTGGGTCACGCCAATTTCCGTGTGCTTTCAGAAATGCAAAAGGTGTGCAAGAACCTAAAAGTAGAGGACTTCCGGGTTGACGCGATCTGGAAATGGCGGATTCCCTCCGAGCTGCGGAGGGAATCGGCTCTACCGAGGACGGGTCTTTGCCGCGCCGGCGACGCGGGGACCCTTAAAAACCGCAGGCGCGGATGCCTGCGGACTGAAGACTCGGCGGGTGCCTTAAGCGCCCCCCCTGATCCACGAAGAGCCTTTTTAAAGGCTGCGGAGAGGATACGGGGGTGGCGTGGCACTGAGAGTCGATCGCTACCTCGGTGGAGCGAAGCCGCGAGCCATGACCAGAGAGCGCTGACTTCCTTCCTTGAAAATTTGGACTGAAAGAATCACCCGTGAGTAAGACGGATTGGGACTTTTAAAAAATTTACCCTGAATTGGAGACGACCGGGGGGTGTGCTAAAAGGAAGTCCGCACCCCCCCCCCTTGCAGACGATCTAAGCAACGACATAAGAGCTAAGCTGGAGAGCCTACCCTTGGTGGGGTGAGTTTAAAAAGACATTAACTTTCAAGATTTAGCTAAAGGAAATTTTGGGCTGGAGAGTGGAGTTTTGGAAACTTTCTTTTTGTTTTAAACAACCCCCCCTCCCGGGCTCGGGAACGTCCTGCCTTTGTGCCTGTGTAAGAGCTGCGGAGTTTGACAGCTGTCAAAGCTGTCAAACGGGCGGTTTAAAGTGGAAAAATCGCGATCTAAGATCCCTCTGGACTAAGACGAGTTATAATTGAGCCAAAATTGTTGGAAACAAAGTAATAATAATTAGTTAAAGGACTGTTGGAGAAAAGACTAATAAGTAACCAGATTCCCCCTAGGGGGAATTCTGTGAAACTACAATGGATACAATGGCTGTGGAAGGAAAGTTACTAGTGGAAATCGAAAGGATGTTTCAATTGGTGGGAATCTTACAAGAGCAGAGCTTGGCCATGAATAAACAACTTGTGACTATGACCTTGGGAACAGGCAACTCTGCTCTTTGTATTGAGGACCTGAATGAGAAAGAATCCACAGCTGAATGGGAAACAACATCTACAGAGGTGGAAGAGACTAAACAACAAGAAAAAGAAGAAGTAACCTTGGGAAGAAACAACCAAAAGCTGACATCTGTGGAACACAAGCAAGGAGATGCTGGGAACATATCTACCACAAGTCTGCGAAAGACACAGAAGAAGAAGGAGGAGGTCCCGGGACAATATGGAATACAGGAACTCAAAATAAAGAAATATGATTGGGGCCTCCGTTTGGACTTTGACTTTGAAGATATAGGCTTTGTGGAAATTTTTCAGCAGCTACTTTCAAATCTCCTTGTGGGAAGAGAATACACTTTGATGGCGAAAGAACTTTTTCCAGACTCGACGGCTGACATAAAGGACTACCAACAAGACAGGCGGAGAGGGACTGAAAGAGACTTGAAAGCCTCGGACGTGAGGAACCCAGGCTGAGAATCTCGAATTTGGATTTCTATTGGGAAGGGACAAAAACCGGGGATGGGAGGGAGGGAAGAGGAGATTCTTAAAAACTCTTAAGACTTTTAGGTTTGGTTAATACGACTTTTAATTAAGACAAAATGGAAATCGATGGAAGAGAACTTAAGTCCAACTTAGGAAAATCAATTTTTATTATAAAAGAGGTAATAAGATGAATAAGATGGTTAAGAGGAGAAACACCAACTTGCTGATATAATCTTGGGAACTGGGATGCACGAGGGGGGGTGGGGGGAAGTCATGGAACAAGGTTATGAAATGGGGATTTGCTGATTTTATACATGTTTTTGTCTTGTGTCTTTTTTTTTTCCTGTGTGTGTTTTGTTTTTATAAAGCAGAAAACCAAATAAAAATTTTCTAAAAAAAAAAAAAAAGAACCTAAAAGTAAATAGCTGTAACTGTTTCCTAGATTGCAATGTATGTAAAATGGCCAAATCTAAGAGGAAGCCTGTGGCTTCTAAAAGCGACAGAGTATCTAAAGAGGTTTTAGAACTTGTCCATTGTGACGTGATAGGCCCTTTTCCACAGAAGACTGAAGGGGGCGCCAGATATGCTTTTCTGGTAATAGATGACAAATCACGTTTTAGTTGGTTGTTTTTGTTAAAGCAGAAATCTGAGTGTTTCCCCACATTCAGAGAATGGGTTGCCCAAGCTGAAAAGCTCTTTGCTCGCCCTGTTGTGCAGTTGCAAACAGATAGGGGCGGAGAATTTCTGAACAAACAATTTGGGATATGGTTGCAACGTAAGGGGATCACTCACCGTTTGACTAACCCTTATAGCCCTGCTGAAAATGGTCTGTGTGAAAGACGTGGGGCTGTGATACAGTCAGTAAAGGACTGCCTGCTAGTGGATGCAGGATTGGGCCACAACCATAGGCTGTGGGGCGAGGCTTTTCTGACCGCAAACTTTTTGATTAATAGAACCTGGTCTAGCTCTATAAAAGATATACCATATCGTATGTTGTTTGGGAAAGAACCAGAGTGGACAATGCTCCATAATTGGGGTTCTTGGGCACATGTAAACATTCCCAAAGCTCAGCGCCAGAAAGGGGGCGCTAGAGCGCAGAAACTGCGGTTTGTGGGATATCAGTCCTATGGCAAAGGGTGGCGTTTCAATTTATGCCCAGGACGCGTGGTTCTGTCACGAAGTGCAGACTTCGCTGACCAGGACAGATGGACTGCGATCTATGCCAACCCTGACTGCCTACTGCCCCTGCAAGTAAGAGAAGAGGCTTCTTCTCAGCCATTGGCAACACAGGAGCAGGATGAGGAAGAGGCACAGATTTCCCCAAAAGATGTGGCAATAGATAATACTTCTCTAGAGGAAGAGGAAGAAGAGCCAGAGATAAGGGGGAAAGAAGAAGTAGTTGTGCCTAGACGCTCCCAGCATTCAAACAAGGGTGTACCTCCTCAGCGTTTGACCCTAGGAGGAGTGAGAGTATGCAATGTGAGTTGTGTGGAACCACAAAGTTATAATGAAGTCTTAGACTTACCCCCTGGGGAACATGCTTTGTGGGAACAAGCTATGAAAGAAGAAATGGACTCTTTTAAACGTAACAAAGTGTTTGAGGTCATAATGCCGCCACCTGGTGGCAGAGTGGTGTCATGCAAGTGGGTTTACAAAAGGAAAACCCTTGCATCTGGGGAACCACGTTTTCGAGCCAGATTTTCGAGCCAGCATCATTAGTAGCCAGAGGGTTCACTCAGATTAAAGGGGAGAGTTATGATGAAGTGTTTTCTCCCACGGTAAAGAGTGAAACTTTTCGTTTAATGCTTTCCATTGCTGCTGTAAGACAACTAGCAGTGCACCATTTTGATGTTGATGCTGCATATCTGCATGCAAATTTAGACCATGAAGTGTTAATGAGACAACTCCCTGGGTTTGAAGAGGGGAATGGTGCAGTCTGGCGTTTGAGAAAGGCTGTTTATGGTCTCAAACAAAGTGGAAGGTGTTGGAACCAGTGTTTAAATGAAGCCCTTGTAAAAATTGGTTTTAAAAGGAGTGTGGCTGATCCATGTCTGTACACCAAGGGGACAGGCAACAAATATCTAATGCTCTTAGTCTTTGTTGATGACTTGCTTGTGGCAGGGAGTTCCACAGCTGAGATCCAGAAGCTCACAAGTCAATTGGAAAAGAGGTTTAAGCTTAAAGCCTTAGGGCCTGTAAGCAATTACTTGGGAGTAGAAGTAAGGCAGGAAGCTGGTGGAAGCTTCCTATTGAGCCAGATAGAGAAAATTCTTCATTTGATAGAGCAGTTTGGCATGAAAAACTGAAAGCCAGTTCAGACTCCCATGACACCAGATTTCTCAAAGACACTGTGTGATGATGAATTTGATCAGCCTGAGCTGTATCACTCAAAAAATAGGATCACTGTTGTATTTAAGCCAGTGGTCAAGGCCAGACATTGCATGTGCTACAAATGTTCTGAGCCAACGTGTATCTAAACCCAGTACTGCCGATTGGTGTGCTTTGACAAGGCTTATCAGATATCTAAAGGGGACATTAAATGTATGTTTAAAGATATCTAGTACACAAGATGAAAAACTAGAAGTATTTGTTGATGCGGACTGGGGAAGCTGTGTAGCTACTAGAAAATCTACAAGTGGAATGGTTATGATGTTTGCCAATTCCATAATTGGATGGAGGTCAAAGAAACAAGGATTTGTTGCGACCTCATCCTGTGAGGCAGAATATGGGAGCCTGTCGCTAGCATGCAATGAAATCATGTGGTTTATACAGATACTGAAAGATCTAGATTGTAAAGTAGATTTGCCTATCCAAGTGTATGAAGATAGCCAATCGTGCATTGCATTAGCGGGCTCAGAAATAATGAAATCCGCATCAAAACATATTGCTATCCGTCATGTGAATGTGAGAGATTGTGTACAGAATGGGGTAATCAAACTGGAGTATTGTCAATCACAAGATAATATTGCTGATTTGTTTACCAAGCCTTTGCCAGCAACATGTCATAATGAATTGATGACAAAACTGGGTTTGTGTATATAACGTATTGTATGTATGTATTGTTTCTGTTGGGGTTTGTCGCATTTAAGAAACAGAAGGGGTGTCACGGCTAAAATGGCCGCTGTTTCTTTAATGCGAATAAAGCTGGGTCAGCATGACTCAGCGGTCTGCACCAAGTTGTATATATAAGTGAGAAATGTTAGTTTGGGCTGTGGCTGGTGTTTGGGTTGGTTGGTGCTGGTGTGTATAGTTATTCAGTCGTGTTTTGCACAAGGACTTTTAAGAATAAAACTCTGCAAGGATATTCTCGTGGACTCTTTTGTGCCGATAAGGGTCCGAGGACCAGGCTGAGGAGACAAAGGGAGGTCAGAACCCTTTCCATCTTTTTTTGCTTTTTACAAACACTGACAAGTCCTCCCCCTTCTTTTGGTGGGCATCTCTTTAGGCTCCCGCAGGGATTTTTTGAAATTGGATTCTATCCAAACGTGATTCCTTAGAGCCATCCTTAGGATTCCCCCCTCGGTAGCGGGCGCGGTTATGAGATTAGAAGTCGGCTGGCAAGCTCTACGGCATGTGGCCTTGAAGACGAAGCTCTGGCTATGGCTCAAGCTTTGTTTTAAACCAGTGGGTATTGCCCCCTTGATATTGAGGGACGATTTCCAATCATCGTGGGAAAGGGAGGTCACTAACGAGGTTCAATCCTGCGGATTGTCTCACCTTTACTTTGAGTCTATGACGTACAATCAAGCTAGAGCTGTGATCTCCCGGAGACTGAGTGACATTGCCAGACAAGAGGACATAGGCCAGGTAAAACCAGGGATGTTCCTAGGGGACCAGATTTATCGGACCATACCAGCCCCCTACCTTGCAGAAATTCACTATGTGGAATACCGTAGACTTCTTACAGCAGCTAGATTAAATGTCCTTGACTCTGCGATATTGTGGGGAAGGTACAGGGGAGTACCATACGCCCAGAGAACCTGTCATTGTGCCATGGGTGTGGTTGAGTCCACCGAAAACATTCTCTTGACTTGCCCTTCTTATACAGAGCTTAGACATAATTTTATAGACCCACTTCTATGTCAATCTAGCTTCCTATCCGGAGAAAACCAGGTTTTACACTTGCTGAATAACGTCACTAGAGCTATACCTTCTTTGGTGGCCAAATTTCTTTTTTTAGCTTTTAAGCGTCGCAAGATTATAATTGACTGTATTGATATGGGGCTATCTGTTTAGCCCATTTTAGTGTTGGCTAAGTTCTAAAATTTTCCTGGAGCTTTTAACTGCGTATTGACAAATGTACTTTTTTTCTGACTGACGGTCGAATAAAAGGTTGATGATGATGATTAAAGAAGAGAGAGGCAGAAAGGCATATAAATAGAGTTAAGTGCAAAGGCAAAATAATAAACAACCCTAAAGAAATAGAGAAACTAAAAGGAAGGACATGAAACAACAGAAGAAGTTAAAGAACATTTAGAACAGAACTGTCTTCCGAAACTTACTAAAGAACAAAAAGAACTGTTGAATGCCCCTATTACATCGTACGAAATTCAAAGAGCAATTAAGGAAGCAAAGATAGGAAAGGCACCAGGGCCAGACGGCCTACCGGCAATATATTATAAAAAAATGGAGGACTTACTGTCTGACCCATTAAGAAGTATCATGAACAACATCTTAAAAGACAGAACCATGCCGGATTCTTGGAAAGACAGCCTTATTGCATTAATTCCAAAACAGGGAACGGACAATCTACTTATTAACAACTATAGGCCTATTGCACTTCTAAAGAACAATTATAAATTATATGCAAATATTTTAGCCGAAAGAACAAAAAAAGGCTTCCAGATGATGATACACAATGACCAAGCTGGCTTTTTGCCCGGGAGGCACATTTATAGCAACACTAGAAACATTATAAACTTATTAGCGTATTTAGACTTAAGAATAGAAAAGAAGGCAGTCTTAATGGCTATAGATGCAGAAAAAGCTTTCGACAGGGTATCCTGGAAATTTATGAAAGGTCTGTTACACCATAACGGATTTTGGTATAAAGTATATAAAAGGGATTGAAGCAATATAATCAAAACAAAAAGCTAAAATCATAATCAATGGAAATTTATCACAGGAGTGTGAAATCAGTAAAGGGGTCAGACAAGGTCGCCCACTATCACCCTTAATTTTCATATTAACATTGGAAGTTTTATGTAAACAAATTAGGGAAGAAAAAGAAATAAAAGGGATTATGCTGGGAAATAGAAGTTACAAAATGAGGGCATTTGCTGACCAAAACAGAGTTTAAGAAAGGCGTTGGTAATAATATATGGCTACGGTAAAGTTGCGGGGTTCAAAATGAATTTAAACAAGACAAAACTATTAGTAAAAAATATGTCGCCAGATGAAAAAGCAGAATTAGAACAAATAATACACATTAAAATCTACCCGAAAATCAAGTATTTAGGATTATGGATAACACCAAAGAATATTAACTTATATGAAGATAATTATACCCATTGTTGGAAAGATATCAAAAGACAGTTGGAGACATGGACAAGGTTAAATTTATCATTCCTGGGCCACATTTCGGTAATTAAAATGATAGTTTTACCGAAGCTACTCTTTCTATTCCAAACGATTCCAATTACAGGAAAGACCAGCAGTATCAACAAGCTGCAAAAAGAAATTTATAAAATTTTGTGGAAGGGTAAAAGACCAAGAGTAAAGAAAAGATATTAATAGATACTGTAGAAAGAGGTGGCTACGGGTTACCGGATTTGAAGCTATATTATGAAGCCTCATGTCTTCTCAGGTTGAAAGATTGGTATTTATTAAAAAATTGGGATATTTTAGATCTAGAAGGTCATGACACCCGTTTAGTGTGGCATGGCTATCTTAATTATGGGAAAATAAAGACGCATAGGAGTTTTTCAAATCATATAATAAGAAATGCTATATATAAGGTATGGGGAAAATACAAAAGATATTTGGAACAGAAAACCCCAAGATGGAACTCTCCACTAGAAGCAACCGCTGTTAAAAAAAAAGCAACAACATCAAAGAGAACTGGATAACGTATAACACAATATTAAGGGGGGGGAGGAGGGTCAACTAATATTGATGAGAAAATAAAAGATCACTTTTCTACTTGGCTAGATTACTTCCAGGTGAATAAAGTGTTCAGACAGGATAAGCAGATAGGTTTTGAAAAGGAGCCTTCAAGATTTGAAAGACAACTACTGAATAGTAAAACCAAAATAATCGCAAAAATGTATAGACTTCTTTTAGACTACGAAGTAATGGATGAGGAGGTTAAGGCTTCAATGATAAAGTGGGCCCAAGATGTGGGCCGTCCAATTATGCTAAAAGATGGGGGAAACTGATGGAATGTAAATTTGAAATTTACAGCCAGCTATAATATAAGAGAGAACATGATGAAAATGGCTCATAGGTGGTACCTCACTCCTTCCAGATGATCAAGAATGTATAAAAATTTGGTGAATGCTTCTTGGAGATGTGGAGGAAATAACGGTGACATGAGCCACATGTGGTGGACGTGTTAAAAGATTAAGATTTTTTTTTGGGGGGGAGAATATACGATGAATTAAAAAAGATGATGGAGATAACTTTTACGAAAAAAACAGAGGCATTTCTGTGAAGTATTTTAGATAAAGAGATCCCAAAAAATCTAAGAGATGTATTCTTGTATGCAACCGCAGCAGCTCGTATACTTGTGGCCAAGGGATGGAAAGATCACGAGACTCCAAAAATAACAGATTGGCAAATCAAATTACACGAATTGGTGGAGACGGCTCAATTGACTAGCAAACTCAGAGGAATCTCAAAGCAAAAATTTGCAGAAAAATGGGATGGTTATACAAGATATGTTCAAAAATACAATAATAGTTTTGACTCCGTGCTAGCATTCGAGTGATAAAGGAACTAAAAGGAGGTGGACAACAATTAAGGATTTATTATGTTTTCAGAATGTACTGGAAAATTTATATAGAAAGGATTATTGTTTTGTGTACATTCCATTGTAAGAATGGAAACAGAGCCAGAGCCACAGCCACAGCCACAGCCTAAGTCTGAAACAGTCCTTGATAGAGTGCCAGAGCCAGAGTCAGAGCGATACCCTGAATCAGTGAAAGAACCAAGCCCTCATTCAGAACCAGAGCCTGAGAAAGAGCCGGAGCCAGAGACAGAACCAGAGTAACAGCCACAGCCACAGCCACAGCCTGAGTCTGAAACAGCCCTTGATAGAGAGCCAGAATCAGAGAATCAGAATCAGAGTCAGAACCAGATGTTCGGTAAAGACGTGGTCTGGTCTTAGCGCAACTGCTCCTCCCACCCTCGATAACAGAGATTGGGTGTTCCAATACACACACCCCCATAGGGAACTTGCCCCAGCCATTCTGTTGGCTGAGGCCCCCTCCCAGGCAGCCCTGACCCTTTCCAATTAAAATGCAAAATACAAACTATACAATAACCTAGAAAAATAGTAAAAGAAAAACAAAGCAAGAAACAATTATGCTAAACTTAAAATAATCCCCGCCCCAACTAAACATTTGTCCCACCCCAGAAAGAAAACAACAACAACAACAACAACAACAAACCACCGTTTGAGGTGCAACAGAGACACAGCCAGAGACAGAGCGAGACCCTGAATCAGTGATGTTATTCAGCAAGTGTAAAACCTGGTTTTCTCCGGATAGGAAGCTAGATTGACATAGAAGTGGGTCTAAATTATGTCTAAGCGCTGTATAAGAAGGGCAAGTCAAGAGAATGTGTTCGGTGGACTCAACCACACCCATGGCACAATGACAGGTTCTCTGGGCGTATGGTACTCCCCTGTACCTTCCCCACAATATCGCAGAGTCAAGGACATTTAATCTAGCTGCTGTAAGAAGTCTACGGTATTCCACATAGTGAATTTCTGCAAGGTAGGGGGCTGGTATAGTCCGATAAATCTGGTCCCCTAGGAACATCCCTGGTTTTACCTGGCCTATGTCCTCTTGTCTGGCAATGTCACTCAGTCTCCGGGAGATCACAGCTCTAGCTTGATTGTACGTCATAGACTCAAAGTAAAGGTGAGACAATCCGCAGGATTGAACCTCGTTAGTGACCTCCCTTTCCCACAATGATTGGAAATCGTCCCTCAATATCAAGGGGGCAATACCCACTGGTTTAAAACAAAGCTTGAGCCATAGCCAGAGCTTCGTCTTCAAGGCCACATGCCGTAGAGCTTGCCAGACGACTTCTAATCTCATAACCGCGCCCGCTACCGAGGGGGGAATCCTACGGATGGCTCTAAGGAATCGCGTTTGGATAGAATCCAATTTTAAAAAATCCCTACGGGAGCCTAAAGAGATGCCCACCAAAAGAAGGGGGAGGACTTTCATTTGAAAGAGTCTCAAGGCTATCTTCACTGATTGAGCCTGATTCTTGGCATATAAGGATCTAATCTGGATGGCTGCTTTAGATGCGTTAGTTGTTATATAGTCTCTATGGGCCAGAAAAGACCTATTTGACCGTATTACTTGTCCCAGATATTTAAAGCAGTTAACCTGCTCTAAGGGGATCCCGTTCATAGACCATTGATGGAGTCTCGGTCGGGCAGAGAAGACCATCATCTTGGTCTTAGCATAGTTGGGTTGGAGCTCATGCTGATCACAGTATTCATGTAGAGCTTGCAACATTCTCCTCAGTCCAATAGGGGATCTGGCAAGAAGTGCGGCGTCATCCGCATACAGAAGAACATTCAGAGATTGGCCTGCTAATTTGGGGGGGTGGAAAGCATCATTGGCCATGTGAGTCACCAGTGAGTTAATGTAAAAATTAAACAATGCTGGGGCCAAAGCCCTTTCCGCCCCTGCAGCGGAGAGGGTGTTGCGGGCAGGATCCTCCTCCCACATCCGCGGGGGCTTCCCTTGCACCCGCGAGACTTGGGGGAATCCCCGGGCGTGTCTGCCACCCAGCCCGCCAATCGGCGGGCGGGGGAGGCGTGGCCTGGGCTATTTAGGGCCAGGCACGCCCGGGGACCGCCCTCTTTTCCCCCCTCGCCAGCTGTAGAGCGGTTTTCTTTTCCTTCGCTGCATTCGCCCTGCTTACCTTCGCTACTGCCTCCAGCTGCAAATCGTCTCAGGAGTCTTGTGCTTACCTTCGCTACTGCCTCCAGCTACAAATCATCAGGAGTCTTGTGCTTTTGTCTGATCCAACCGGGACAAGGAAACGAAGAGGGGTAAAGTAACCGTCGCTGCCACCGTTCGGCACTTTCCCCCCCGCGCGCCGCTTGCCTGCGTCCCGGCGGTCTTTCTTACTGCGTGCTGTCTTTCTCTGACCGAAACCACACACCCCCTCTCATCGGTTTCATCCTCCTCCTTCGGTGGCTGGCCACTAACTCTCCCTAGTTTGCCCCTATTTGCTTCGCTTGTTTTGCCGGTATCGCTGCAGTGGGCTGCAGACGTCAGCCTTTTGGGAGTTCTCCTTCGGTGGCTGACCACTAGCTCTCCCTAGTTTACCCCTATTTGCTTTGCTTGTTTTGCCGGTATCGCTGCTGTGGGCTGCAGACGTCAGCTTTTGTGGGAGGGCGTTTAAGCCGCGGCCGCCATTATCATTTAGGGATACTGTAGGGAAGAGTTCAGCGCCATCTTTGTGGGCAATTGAGGCAGGGCTGCGGGCCGCCATTGCATTGGATAGTGAGGGAGGTAGGTTTAGAGCAGCCGCCATCTTGGGTAGGACCACGTGGTGCTGCCGGCGGCCATTTTAAGTGGGTCATCATAAGTCTGTCTCCGCCATTGCATAGGATAGTGAGGGAGGTTGGTTTATAGCGGCCACCATCTTGGTAGGGACCACGTGGTGCTGCCGCGGCGGCCATTTTAAGTGTGTCATCCGAAGTAAATCTCCGCCTCAGGTCTCTATTTTGTTTGTTCCCTGCATTTCATCGCTCAGTGTTTCAAGCTGTGATTCGCGTAGGCGTCACACCTTTCCCGGTGCGGCTTGCCTGGCTCCTGCTCATTATTCAATCAGCAGTATAATAATTAGCTGGCACCGCTACTGGCCTCGTTGCTTTTGCTTTTACGGTGGAACAACGTTCTTGGGCCTTAGTTACTTGAAATAATTTAATTGGCATCGCATTTGTTTTGGTAGTTTTTTGCTTTATTGTAGGACAACGATCTTTTCTGCAAGCTCCTGTGCTTGTAGCTGCTTTACTGTCCTAGGCTGAGGGTTCTGCAAACTCCTAGCGAACACTGCCACCTAGCGGCAGGATTTATATTGCAGCTATCTAACTGGGGACCCTTGTTTCCCACGGCATCTGATCACTGTTAACAGTCAGGGTACTTATTTGGCTGGCACGCCTATTTATGGCAGGATAAAGAAAGGGTTCATAAGGGATTCTCCCACCACATTGTTAGAGGAGCGTTGTTAGAGGTATGGAATAGAACTAAAAGACTGTTGGAAAAGGGCATACCTTGGTGGTTATCACCAGTTAATATCTCATCACTTAAAAATTTAAACACGGGAACCCAAAGATGGACCTACGAAGATCTCCTGACTAAATCGGATAAAGGGTGGAGAATTAAACCATATGAAGAACTAAAGGATAAGTCAATAGGATGGCTACAGGTTCACCAAATTAATGCCCTATGGAATGAACACAAAAAAATAGGGATGAGTGAGAGAAAATCAAAATTCCAGGTAGAAATATTAGAAGGAAAGAGTAAGCTTTTATCTAAAATGTACAATCAATTACTGGAATGGGATACTAAAGACGAGGAGGTGAAGGAGGTCATGATAAAGTGGGCCATAGATTTGGGATACAGTCTAGAATATGAGAGATGGGTGAAACTTTGGACTAAGGATATAAAATTTACAGCATGTGTTAGCCTCCGAGAAAATATCGAAAAAATGATGTATCGTTGGCATATTACTCCTGTTAAGCTGGCAAAAATGTACAAGACTGGAGACAAAAGATGTTGGAAATGTAAAAAAAAAGAGGGTGACTTCCATCATATGTGGTGGTCATGTGAAGAAGTGAAGAGGTTCTGGGGTTCTATTTACGACGAATTGAAAAAGATAATGAAATACACATTTCCAAAAAAACCAGAAGCATTTCTTCTGGGAATGGTCGGTGAGGAGATTAGGAAAGAAGATCAAACCATGTTCCAGTATGCAATGGCAGCAGCCAGAATACTGTTGGCACAGAACTGGAAATCATCTAAAATCCCAACTATTAGTGAATGGCAAAACAAGCTATTTGAATACTCTGAGTTGGCAAAAATGACTCAGAAGATTAGGCACCAGAGTAATAAAAACTTTATTAATGATTGGAATAAATTTATATCATACATGGAAAAAAACTTAGGTAATATTAAAATAACAGTAGGTGAACTATAGAATCTGCGAAGTAAAGACAAAAGTTGAAAGAAGGAACTGCAAGAAGGTTATTAATGTGATATAGCTTAAATCGTGGTGGAGGGAAGTCAAAATGACAATATGATAATTAGTACTTTTGGAGAAATGTATTTACGTTTTGATGTTTTACTGTCTATATTTGTTTATTTTTGTGTTTTTTCTTTTTGGAAAGTTTGTGATTTTAAAAGAGTGTATATCGGAAATAAAATTTATCTAAAAAAAACAAAAACAGTCAGGGTACTTATTCCATAAGTGATTTTCAGGCATTGTTAAAGGTTTACTACTAAATAATAATACATTAGACATTTATTTGGCAAATTTGGCAAATTTTACTAACTAGTAGAGGAGCAATTAGGAAATAGTGTAATACATAGACTGAATTATATTTGGATATATTATAATTTAGTAGGAAGTAACAAATATTGCAAATCAAAGTGTGATAGCAGAATTGAATTAGATAAACTGTGATAGAATAATAATAATAATTATTATAATATAATAATAATAATAATAATAAATAAATAAATAAATAAATAAATAAATATATATATATATATATATATATATATATATATATATATATATATATATAATATCTCTGGGTTCTAACTTGTTTTCGGGGATGGCTTCAAACGGCGACCAGCAGCCATCCACCTCTGGCACCCAGCCAGCATCCAATACTGCTGGAGTTGCGCAGTTACCGGCCATGCCATGTGACCCTCAGGTGTTTGCCCAAATCTTTATGGCTTTCGAAACCTTTTACAAAAAATGCAAATCGGGAGGAGCGTCAGCGCCCCCCGCTCCCGAGCCATCACAGGACATGATACCTGATACGCCCCCAAATAACCAGGGGCAACAAGTGTCAGAGGCGAACGCGGTGGGTAACACTCACCCCGGGCCTTCGGTAACAAGCCGCCCCAATACGCGCGCCCAGACAGCTATCGCTAAAAAGTCTAGCCTTGGCACAGGAAAGGGGAAGGCACCAGCAAAGGGTCCCAGTAAAGGGAAGGCCCCTTCCAAGGCCGCCAGAAAAAGCACCCTCTCACAGGCCGCAGGCATCCCTAGTGTTTTTCAGGAACAGCAGGCACAGCACAGCTCAACAGAGGACAGCGCATGTTCCGGCTCGGAGGGGGAGCAGCCGGATCCCCCAAGTGCTCAGCCGGTGGCCAGCGGTGGCTCGCCAACAGGTGAGGCGCAGGGGGGTAAGAGGAAGGCTAAGAAGAAACATACGTCGGCCAAGAGGAAGCGGAACAAGCAATCGGAAACAGAGGACGACTCAGGTACGTCTTCTTCGGGGTCAGACTCTGAGGATCAGATGGATGGGTACTGGGTTTTAGGTGAGAGCAATCACGGGATTCCCCTTTGGGCACACGAAAGGAGGGCCAACTCACACCGAAAAGCTTTCAAAGGGGTACTGGACTGGAAGGATGGGGCGTTGGTTGAAGACGCTAAAGTATCCACCAACCAGCCAACCGATTTCATAGTGGGGAACCATTTGTCCCAAAGGAAGAGGAATAAGATCCTCAACGGGGACTATGTCGATATCTTCACTCTTCTCCCCCCGGCCAAGCTAACGGGAAAGGGCGAAAAGAGGCGCTCTTACGGTAAAAAGAGGTACAGAACGCCTAGGGCGGAGCGCACATTTGAAAATTGGTTAGACGGGTATCAAGTCTTCATGGGAGTTGTTTGCGCCGCTTATCCACGGAGATCGATGGATCTAGTGGCCTATCTGACACACGTCAGAACTGCGTACTCTCTAGCCGGAGAAAACGCAGCCTTAACGTATGATGAGAATTTCCGCAGGAATGCATCTCTCCTGCCGTCCACCCGTTGGGACCCAGTAACCGCCAGTAACCACAAGCTCCCATTGGCCTATACCCCTATCCGTCTACAGCCCCTGAAGACCCTATTAGATCTGTATCCAGACCGAAAAGCTGCGCAGTACCTTTGGGAGGGCTTCTCGAAAGGCTTCAGAATCCCCGTGACAGTTCCCCCTACCCCCAGGGAGCCGGAAAATCAAAAGTCGGTTAGGGAAAGGCCCGACATAGCTAGGAAAAAGATTGAAAAAGAAATCAAAGCTGGCAGGGTGGCGGGCCCCTTTGCCGCGCCTCCATTTGAAGGGCTTCACTTGTCCCCGCTGGGCATCGTTCCTAAAAAGACGCCGGGGGGATTTCGGATGATCCATAACCTATCTTACCCAAAAGGGGGTTCTGTCAACGATGCTATTCCTCAGGAATTCTGCACGGTCAAGTATGCCTCTTTCGACCAAGCAGTTAAGATGATTCGGCAATTCGGGAGGGGTGCGCTGCTTGCAAAATGTGATATCGAGTCAGCGTTTCAACTCCTCCTCCCGGTCCACCCAGTGGATTTCCGCTGGTTGGGCTTTAAATTTCAAGGGGAGTATTTCGTCGACAAAGCGATGCCTATGGGCTGCTCCGTGGCCTGCGCAGCATTCGAGTCCTTTAGTACTTTCCTGGAATGGGCCCTCCGCTTCAGATCTGGGTCCGTGGGCGTGTCCCATTATCTCGATGACTTTATCTTGGTGTCTGACAGTACTCAGGGCTGCTCCGCCCTCCTGGGTGCCTTCACAGCCTTGTCAGAGGAACTTGGGGTTCCCCTGGCAGCTGAAAAAACGGAGGGCCCGACCACTTCCTTGGTTTACTTAGGCATCGAATTGGATACAGTAGCGCAGACTTCTCGGCTGCCCGCGGAGAAGCTGTCCGCTCTTAAAGCGCTGATTCAGCAGCTCCTGCCCCTAAAGAAAATCACTCTGAGACAAATCCAGTCCTTGCTGGGTCACCTCAACCGTCTAGCTAGATTGGCCACAGGACTCAGGGCTCCCCAGCATAGAGTCCGGCTTTCCAGGGAAGTTAAGGCGGACTTGGGCATGTGGTTGCAATTCCTTGACATGTACAACGGCATATCACTATGGCAAAATTCCATGTCCCTAACGGCCGACTTTCAAGTACAGTCAGACGCCGCTGGTGCGTTGGGCTTTGGGGTGTACTTCCGGGGTCAGTGGTGCGCCAAAAGGTGGCCACTAGAATGGCAGGGCCAGCCCATCACCCGGGATCTCACATTCCTGGAATTCTTCCCTATTCTGGTAGCAGTACATCTTTGGGTAGATCAGTTCCGCAATCACAGGGTTTGCTTCAATACAGATAATCAAGCAGTCGTAGCAGTTTTAGCTAAGCAGTCGGCGCGTTCATCCAGGGTGGGGAACCTCCTACGGTCTCTTGTCCTTTTCTGTTTAGAGCGCAACATATACTTTTCTGCTAAATTCGTACCCGGCATTAACAATGACATCACGGATGCTTTGTCTCGCTTTCAGATGGAGCGCTTCCGCTTGTTAGCGCCGGATGCCGAGCAATCATCGATGCCTTTTCCGGAGCATCTCTGGAGCGTTGGGAGCAAGAAGTGATGAAAGGTTTAATCGGTGCCGTGGCCCCTTCCACAATGAGATCATACAAGAAGGCCTGGGCCGACTTCTTAAAATTTCGCAGCAGCAGGCCCTGCACGGGGCCTTATTCCATTCCCTCAACGAGGGAGGTTCTCCGCTATTTGGCTCACCTAAGGGAGTTGGGAAGGGCCCCTAAAACTCTTAATATTCAGTCCGCAGGAATTTCATACTTTTGTAAGGCCTTTTTTGCCGCTGACCCATGTTCAGCTTTTATTGTCCGTAAGACCCTAGAGGGTTGGCGTCGGCAGCACCCTCCCAGCTTAGACAGGAGGAGGCCCATAACGTTTGACGCTTTGACTCAGATTCACAAGAAGTTACGCTCTATATGCTGGTCAAAATATGAGGCGCGCTTGTTCTCGGCCGCCTATTCCATAGCATTCTTTGGCGCCCTGCGCATTGGTGAGCTAGTCTGCGAGCGCGGGCTGGCCCATCCTCAGAGAGGCTTACTACTAAGTGATCTGTCCCTGTCCGAGTCCGAGCTGTTTGTCCAGGTGCGGAGTTCTAAGACAGACCAGCTCGGTAAGGGCACGCTCCTACGACTATCTGCCGTGCAGGGTAGTGGCCCCTGTCCCGTAAGAGACACACGGCGTTTTCTCTATTTGAGACCCAGTGGCCCTGGCCCATTTCTTGTTCATGCAGATGGGTCATCCTTGTCCAGACACCAGTTCACACGCGTGCTGCGGGTGGCACTTGCAGCTTGCGGTTTTCCAGCCGAGGAATTTTCAGCCCATTCCTCGGGGCCGCCGCCACCGCAGTGCACTTAGGGCTCTCCACGGAGAGGATCAAGGACTTGGGGAGGTGGAAATTGAATGCATACAAAACTTATGTGAGAAAGAACTTATGACTTGCCGTGGTAGTCCTGACCTTGCCTTTTCTGTCTATTTTCCCCGCAGAAGCCAAGAAAGTGTGCATCTGGTTGGTGGGCCACAGTATAGTCCACTGGGCCAAGAACCGTGCTGTGAGTTCCGGACTGGGGTATAATTTGAGCCTGCCTTCAAACGTTGAGCTGACTTGGATTGCGCGTAGAGGGATGCGCTGGAGCGAATTCAAACCGGCGGTGTTTACGAGGGCTGCCGCCGAGGGGCCTCCCGACGCTTTGTTAATTCAATTAGGGGAAAATGACTTGGCATACCGCAAGGCCATCGATTTGCGATGGAACATTTTCGATGATTTGGCGCATTTAAAGGCGGTTTACCCAAATATTACCATCTTGTGGTCCTTGCTGCTTGAGAGGAGGATTTGGAGGGATTGTGTGAGCCCCGCGGGAATCAATAAGGCTAGAAAGGTCTTGGAGCGGGCAGTGGCGCGTAGAGTGGCGGATCTGGGTGGGTGTGTCATAGGTCACCCTGGCATCCAGTTCAACAATGAGGCCCTCTACAGATGGGATGGCGTGCATCTGTCAGATGCAGGAAATGACATGTGGTTGGGGGACATCAGTGCAGGGATTAGGGATTGGTTGCGGGTTTGAAGGTATTGGCGACGAGCTTTGCTCGTGTGGCGGTTAGGCATTGGCATGGGGCAATGGTTAGACAAATGGAGGTGGGGAAGGAAGCGCCATCACCTTCCCCCAATGTGAAGGGGTAGTCCGGTAGAGGACTCCGGGGGACGTGGCCTTGTCCGAAGCCTTGCGAGGTAGGGCCCCCGGCACGCCCCCGAGCGGTGACACCCGTGGGATCCTAGTTGGCGTACTTCAACAGGACTCCCGCGGTTTGTGTTCAACCCTTCCCGGTCACCATGCCGGGTAGTCGATAGGAGCCAATGCCTAAGGCCAATACCTTCAATTTTCGTAATCAATAAAGTTGTGGCCATTCACACCCATTAACCTTATATCATTGTGTCCGTGTCTTCATTTCATTGGGGGAGGTAACTTGCCACGCAATAGACAACCCTGTCTTACCCCTCTATTGGTGGTAACAGGGTTGGAGACTAGGCCTTTATTGTCTAGCCTGATTCTCAGGAAGGTGTTTGTATGGAGGCTGATAATCAGATGAAGGAGACGATGATCGATCTTTGTAGCAGCCAGTTTTGTCCATAGCTGCTTTCTAGAGATTCGATCAAATGCCTGCTTAAGGTCACTAAAAGCCACATGAAGAACCTTTGGGGCTTTGCCGGCATACTTTTCCGCCAGGTGATTCAAGGTTAATATTTGGTCTGTAGTAGATCTTCCAGGGCGAAAACCCGCCTGTTCATCGGCAATGATATTGTCATCCTCCATCCATTTCGATAGTTTGTTTAGCAGGTACCCCGAGTAAATCTTCCCAATGACATTTAGCAAGATGATTGGCCTAAAGTTGCTCGACTCTGTACGTGGGCCTTTCTTATGTATTAATACAATCAACGCCAAGCTCCAGCTTGAGGGAAATTTTGCTGTTTTGTTTATATACGTGTAAAGTGCTGCTAAAAGTGGGATCCACCAATCTTTATTTGCTTTGATGGCATCAATGGATATAAGGTCATCACCGGGGGCTCTCTTCTTTAATTGCCATGCTAATAACCAGGCTCAGGTTATGTTTCAGGCTGTGTCTCTGTTTCAGGCTCCTGCACTGTATCAAACACTGTTGCAGACTCAGGCTGTGGCACTATGGCTGTAGCTGTGGCTTTTTCAGGCTCTGGCACTGTATCAAGCACTGTTTCAGGCTCAGGCTCAGGCTTCTGCTCTTTATTAGGCTTTGTGTCAGTCTTTGGCTCTAGCGCTTATTCTAGCTCTATTTCAGGCTCGGCCTGTGTCTCAGCCTTTGTCTCTGTTTCACGCTGTTTCTCTGTTTCAGGCTCTGGCGCTGTTTCAAGCCCTGTATCTGCCTCTGCCTCTGTTTCAGGCTCTGGCACTCTATCAAGGACTGTTTCTGGCTCTGGCTCTCTTTCAGGCTCTGGTTCTGAATTAGGGTTTTCTTCTGGCTCTGGCTGTGTCTCTGGATCTGGCTGTGTCTCTGCTTCAGGCTCCTATGCTGTATCAAGCACTGTATCAGGCTCTGCCTCTCCCTCTGCCCCTGGCTACGTTTAAGCGTCAGGCTCAGTTTCAGACAGTGTCTCTGTTGCAGGATCCAGCACTCTATCAAGCACTATTTCAGACTCAGGCTGTGGATCTCGGCTGTGGCTCTAGGCTCCGTCTGTGGCTCTGTCTGTGGCTCTGGCTCTCTTTCAGGGTCTGGTTCTGAGTGAAGATCTGGTTCTGACTCTGATTCAGGGTCTCATGATGGCTCTTCCTCTGCCTCTGACCCAGCTATGTTTCAGGGTCTGGCTCTCTTTTGTCTTGTTTAAATTCCTTTTGAACCCCGCAACTTTACCGTAGCCATATATTATTTCCAATGCCTTTCTTAAACTCTGTTTTGGTTGCTCCGTAGTTATAATTAAATCGTCAGCAAATGCCCTCATTTTGTAACTTCTATTTCCCAGCATAATCCCTTTTTCCACCTTGAACCTGGGGGAGGGCCCCATACTCCACCTCAGCATATAAGGCTCCAAGGAGGCCCGGGGACATTGCTGCTGTTGCTTTGCCGGTGAGTCTCTGGGAGGACCGCTCCCCCTGAAGCCCTTTTTCCACCTTGGGCCTGGGGGCGGGCCCCATACTCCACCTCAGCATATAAGGCTCCAAGGAGGCCCGGGACATTGCTGTTGCCGCTCTGCCGTGAGTTTGTGAGGATGACCGCTCCCCCTGGAAGCCCATTCTCCACCTTGGGCCTGGGGGCGGGCCCCATACTCCACCACAGCATATAAGGCTCCAAGGAGGCCCGGGAAATTGCTGCTGCCGCTCTGCCGTGACTTTGTGAGGAGGACCGCTCCCCCTGGAAGCCCATTCTCCACCTTGGGCCTGGGGGCGGGCCCCATACTCCACCACAGCATATAAGGCTCCAAGGAGGCCTCGGGACATTGCTGCTGCCGCTTTGCCGTGAGCTTGTGGGGAGGACCGCTCCCCCCGGTAGCCCTTTTCCACCTTGGGCCTGGGGGCGGGCCCCATACTCACCTCCGCAGCTTATGGGGCTCCAGGGAGGCCTCGGGTGTGTGCGGTGGGGTGGGTGTTTAGTTGAGTGGGGGAATTTGTTTAATTTAATTATGTTGTGTTTTTAACTTTGTTTTTTGTTTTTATAGTTTTATTGTTCTGTTAGTTTGTTTTTTGTATAGGCTTTAATTTGATAGATTTTTTGGGATCTCTTTATCTGAAATACTTCATAGAAATGCCTCTGTTTTTTTCGTAAAAGTTATCTCCATCATCTTTTTTAATTCATCGTATATTCTCCCCCCCAAAAAAAAATCTTAATCTTTTCACACGTCCACCACATGTGGCTCATGTCACCGTTATTTCCTCCACATCTCCAACAAGCATTCACCAAATTTTTATACATTCTTGATCATCTGGAAGGAGTGAGGTACCACCTATGAGCCATTTTCATCATGTTCTCTCTTATATTATAGCTGGCTGTAAATTTCAAATTTACATTCCATCAGTTTCCCCCATCTTTTAGCATAATTGGACGGCCCACATCTTGGGCCCACTTCATCATTGAAGCCTTAACCTCCTCATCCATTACTTCGTAGTCTAAAAGAAGTCTAAACATTTTTGCGATTATTTTGGTTTTACTATTCAGTAGTTCTCTTTCAAATCTTGAAGGCTCCTTTTTAAAACCTATCTGCTTATCCTGTCTGAACACTTCATTCACCTGGAAGTAATCTAGCCAAGTAGAAAAGTGATCTTTTATTTTTTCATAACTTATCAATATTAGTTGACCCTCCTCCTCCCCCCTTAATATTGTGTTATACGTTATCCAGTTCTCTTTGATGTTGTTGCTTTTTTTAACAGCGATTGCTTCTAGTGGAGAGTTCCATCTTGGGGTTTTCTGTTCCAAATATCTTTTGTATTTCCCCCATACCTTATATATAGCATTTCTTATTATATGATTTGAAAAACTCCTATGCGTCTTTATTTTCCCATAATTAAGATAGC